>NC_143038.1:74167500-74315000 GCF_057628025.1 Oncorhynchus mykiss | reverse complement strand
TCTTTAACACTTTTCTGGTTACTACACGATCCCATATGTGTTATTTCATAGTTTTGATGTATTCACTATAAAAAAATATAAAAAAATAAAGAAAAATCCTTGAATGAGTAGGTGTTCTAAAACTTTTGACCTGTATTGTACTTGACCTTTGCTCTGCAAGACAGCCTTTTACTGTACATGTTAAGGTTTTTCGTTAGGATTTCTGCCAACTTCTCCTGGCTATATGAGCAAAGAACCAAATACACTGCCACTGGCTCTATCCATTCCTCCAGCTAGCCTATACTCCCACTCACTGGTATGGATCCAATGGAAGAGTTTGATCATTTCACATATCACACTGTCTTTTACGCTTAAACAGATCGTTTTTGGGTGAATTATATCAACATATTCTCCCTTGTATGCAGGGAACCCAATATCCTGAAGCATTGGCCATGGCCCCATCACATGCATTCCTCTAGCTAGCATTAACTGTTACTAGCCACATTGAACTAGCATTAACTGTTACATTGACCTAGCAGTAACTGTTACTAGCCACATTGACCTGGCAGTAACTGTTACATTGACCTAGCAGTAACTGTTACTAGCCACATTGAACTATCATTAACTGTTACTAGCCACATTGAACTAGCATTAACTGTTACTAGCCACATTGAACTAGCATTAACTGTTACTAGCCACATTGACCTAGCATTAACTGTTACATTGACCTAGCAGTAACTGTTACTAGCCACATTGACCTAGCATTAACTGTTACTAGCAACATTGACCTAGCATTAACTGTTACGTTAACCTAGCATTTACTGCTACTAGCCACATTGACCAAGCAGTAACTGTTACTACTCACATTGACCAAGCAGTAACTGTTACTACTCACATTGACCAAGCAGTAACTGTTACTACTCACATTGACCTAGCATTAACTGTTACTAACCACATTGACCTAGCAGTAATTGTTACATTGACCTAGCAGTAACTGTTACTGGCCACATTGACCTAGCATTAACTGTTACATTGACCTAGCAGTAATTGTTACATTGACCTAGCAGTAATTGTTACTAGCCACATTGACCTGGCAGTAACTGTTACTAGCCACATTGAACTATCATTAACTGTTACTAGCCACATTGACCTAGCATTAACTGTTACTAGCCACATTGACCTTGCATTAACTGTTACTAGCCACATTGACCTAGCATTAACTGTTACATTGACCTAGCAGTAATTGTTGCATTGACCTAGCAGTAACCGTTACTGGCCACATTGACCTAGCATTAACTGTTACATTGACCTAGCATTAACTGTTACATTGACCTAGCAGTAACTGTTACTAGCCACATTGAACTAGCATTAACTGTTACATTGACCTAGCAGTAACTGTTACTAGCCACATTGACCTAGCAGTAGCTGTTACATTGAACTAGCAGTAACTGTTACTACTCACATTGACCAGATCCCAAATTAAACTCTATTCACAGGGCTCATGTTCAAAGTAATCTCCTATATATAGATTAGTGTGCCATTTCAGATTAACCCCCTGTGAACTGGGCTGCATCTAGTAACTAGCCAGTCTGGTCTGCCATCCGCCCCCTGGCCTGAATCTAGTAACTAGCCAGTCTGTTCTCCCATCTGCCCCCTGGCCTGAATCTAGTAACTAGCCAGTCTGTTCTCCCATCTGCCCCCTGGACTGAATCTAGTAACTAGCCAGTCTGTTCTCCCATCTGCCCCCTGGCCTGAATCTAGTAACTGGCCAGTCTGTTCTCCCATCTGCCCCCTGGCCTACATCTAGTAACTAGACAGTCTGTTCTCCCATCCATCCACTGGCCTACATCTAGTAACAAGCCAGTCTGTTCTCTCATCCGCCCCCTGGCCTGAATCTAGTAACTAGCCAGTCTGTTCTCCCATCTGCCCCCTGGCCTGCATCTAGTAACTAGCCAGTCTGTTCTCCCATCTGCCCCCTGGCCTGCATCTAGTAACTAGCCAGTCTGTTTTCCCATCTGCCCCCTGGCCTGAATCTAGTAACTAGCCAGTCTGTTCTCCCATCCGCCCACTGGCCTGAATCTAGCAACTAGCAAAGTCTGTTCTCCCATCCGCCCCCTGGCCTGAATCTAGTAACTAGCCAGTCTGTTCTCCCATCCGCCCCCTGGCCTGAATCTAGTAACTAGCCAGTCTGTTCTCCCATCCGCCCCCTGGCCTGCATCTAGTAACTAGCCAGTCTGTTCTCCCATCCGCCCCCTGGCCTGAATCTATTAACTAGCCAGTCTGTTCTCCCATCCGCCCCCTGGCCTACATCTAGTAACTAGCCAATCTGTTCTCCCATCCGCCCCCTGGCCTGCATCTAGTAACTAGCCAGTCTGTTCTCCCATCCGCCCCCTGGACTGAATCTAGTAACTAGCCAGTCTGTTCTCCCATCCACCCCCTGGCCTGAATCTAGTAACTAGCCAGTCTGTTCTCCCATCCGCCCCCTGGCCTGAATCTAGTAACTAGCCAGTCTGTTCTCCCATCTGCCCGCTGGCCTGAATCTAGTAACTAGCCAGTCTGTTCTCCCATCCGCCCCCTGGCCTGAATCTAGTAACTAGCCAGTCTGTTCTCCCATCCGCCCCCTGGCCTGAATCTAGTAACTAGCCAGTCTGTTCTCCCATCCGCCCCCTGGCCTGAATCTAGTAACTAGCCAGTCTGTTCTCCCATCTGCCCGCTGGCAGCTCACGTCATGTGTTTTGCTGCAGCGGGTCATTCATCATTGTCGCAGGGGAGCATAGAGATCTTTATTAAGTTGCACGAACCCAATGTCGCCAGGGCATCCATAGCTCCTGCTCCACACACGCCAGGTGATGAATGAGGACCTCACATATAGACTATAGTCA
This sequence comes from Oncorhynchus mykiss, assembly GCF_057628025.1. Taxonomy (NCBI): domain Eukaryota; kingdom Metazoa; phylum Chordata; class Actinopteri; order Salmoniformes; family Salmonidae; genus Oncorhynchus; species Oncorhynchus mykiss. The sequence goes on along the minus strand of NC_143038.1, from coordinate 74,312,139 downwards.
GAGATGATGATGATGATGGAGTAATAACGGCCATTTTCACAAAGCACGCATCGCCTGGTGGCTGGAAGGAGCCACGGGCATCAGACACATTCTTCAGAACGGTAACAGTATTATTTTTTTACTGCTTATGTTTCCATAGGATTTAGTTCATTATCAACCACTTCTGTGGGTTAATGAATTTTTACAGATCTAGTAAAATTTTGAGTCTTCCTCTATCTTATTCGAGAACCGTCTCCATGAAGTTCTGCCCGAGTGGCACAGCAATCTAAGGCACTGCATCTCAGTTTTAGAGGCGTCACTACAGACCCTGGTTTGATTCCAGGCTGTATCACAACCGGCTGTGATTGGGAGTCCCATAGGGCGGTGCACACGTGGCCCAGCGTTGTCCGGGTTTTAGCGGGGGTAGGCCGTCATTGTATCTAAGAATTTGTTCTTAACTGACTTGCCTTGTTAAATAAAGCTTATGTTTAAAAATAAAATAAAAACTGTAAGACTGAATAAACAAAGATGTAAAGAGCTTTAATATCACCCATAACATGACCTCTCTCATGGATGTCTCACAATGGAGAATATGGACTATTGCCTGTTGATTATTATTAGTGCAAAAAGTGTGTTTGTATAAAATCTCAAGAGGAGATGACAGAGCAACACCAGTCACTTCACATGACATTCACTCCCTGCCTGGATGCTTCAGAGCCACAGGCTTCAGAAGAGGATACCAGACACCTTTTTAACTGCTTATCTTGGGACTCTTAGCTAGAAAAATGGTTCCAAAAGGTTTCTCCGGGCTGTCCCCAAAGGAGAACCCTTTTTCGGTTCCAAATAAAACCCTTTTTAGTTCTAGGTAGAACTATTTTGGGATGCATGTAGAGAACTCTCTGTGGAAAGGGTTCAACCTAGAACCGAAAGTGGCCTACCTAGAACCAAAATGTCTTCTTCAAATGGTTGGGGACAGCCGAAAAGTGCAAGAGTGTAAAATACTTATATTTGACATGCATGGGATTTATTTCCACACCCGACTAAGACACGCTTAGTAGTGGCGTGGTTTAAAAAAAAATGTTTTTTGGGGGGGGGGGCACCCATTAGAGTAAATGTCACTCCTGTTCATACATTCTGTTGTATTGTCATCACGTGTTAAGGTTGAACACTGATGGTGTTATTGCTTCAATCAGGCTAACAGTGCTGTATGAGTTCCTCAAGAGCCTATGCACATCTTAAGGTTGGAATAGTTACCACTATTAAGACATGTAATATCCTATCTCCCTCTCTAGCTTTAAGCACCAGCTGTCAGAGCAGCTCACTGCTCTGTACATAGCCCATCTATAATTTAGCCCAAACAACTACCTCTCCCCCTACTGTATTTATTTATTTATTTTGCTCCTTTACACCCCATTATTTCTATCTCTATCTTGCACATTCTTCCACTGCAAATCTACCATTCCAGTGTTTAATTGCTATATTGTATTTACTTCGCCACCATGACCTATTGATTTCCTTTACCTCCCTTATCTCACCTCATTTGCTCACATTGTATATAGACTTATTTTTCTATTATATTATTGACTGTATGTTTGTTTTACTCCATGTGTAACTCTGTGTCGTTGTATCTGTCGAACTGCTTTGCTTTATCTTGGCCAGGTCGCAATTGTAAATGAGAACTTGTTCTCAACTTGCCTACCTGGTTAAATAAAGGTGACATAAAATTAAACATTTAAAAAAAAAAATAATAATTAATCAACAATGTTGTTATTATATTATAATATGTAATAAAAATTCAAGGTACATTTTAAAATGCGGTGTACTAACTTAACATGATGAACAGGAAAGGCATTTACACTAACAACTATCTGAAACCCACTCATTCAATCTGATAGGCTGCCAACTCTACAATCTATTATTAAAAAAGGTTCAAAATGTAACTCCTCCCATCACTAAAAGGTTAGAAATGTAACTCCTCCCATCACTAAAAGGTTCAAAATGTAACTCCTCCCATCACTAAAAGGTTCAAAATGTAACTCCTCCCATCACTAAAAGGTTCAAAATGTAACGCCTCCCATCACTAAAAGGGTTGAAATGTAACTCCTCCCATCACTAAAAGGTTCAAAATGTAACTCCTCCCATCACTAAAAGGTTCAAAATGTAACTCCTCCCATCACTAAAAGGTTCAAAATGTAACTCCTCCCATCACTAAAAGGTTCCGGATTGAAGGTAGATAGATTGTAGAGTTGGCAGCCTATCAGATTGATTGAACCTTTACACAGGGGTTCTTCGAAAACCCTTTTTATATAGTTTCCTCGAGGAACCTTTTTCAACTGGTTACACCAGTGTGGCAACCCTAAAGGTTCTTCTATGTACCTCCACTTCTAAGAGTAAAGGCTGCTTTACCATAGCAGCATTTCTGAGTTTTTTTTGTTTTTTTTAAGGTTTGAGTGACTATTTATTCTGTTAAAAGCTCCCACTTACTTGTAAGTCATGAAATACCGTTAACATTTCTGCAACGCTTTTGAGTGGTTTGAATTTTGCACTTAGATTGGCTTTGGGAAATAGAATATGAGCCTCTGTGAGCCAAGGCCATGTTTGACTGGAGGAAAACAGTTAAGTTAAATGGAATAAAAAAACACTTTCCAAATGGGAGTTGTTTGTGTGACTACACATCATGAAATACACCTGCCACCAACAGTAAAACACATTTAGAGAGAGTAACTCCAGAGTCCAGGACTGATACTTTGAACACCACACAACATGCAGTATATAACTCCAGAGTCCAGGACCGATACTTTGAACACCACACAACATGCATTATATAACTCCAGAGTCCAGGGCTGATACTTTGAACACCACACAACATGCAGTATATAAAGGTCAGTGATAGAAGTAGAGCTCTAGATTAGCCCTCCTCCATTCCATTTCCACATCATTCTAGTTCCAGGGAGGCTCTCCAGTTTCCATGACAACCCAAACCAGGAACAGGAACATTTGGCTCTCAGGAGGCAACTCTGGGGTCTCTCCCGATTTAGAGAAAGGTGGCGTCTTCAGGGGGTTGTTTTTGTGGGAGGGAGATCGGATAAAATCAAATTATATTATTTGCATATATATTTAGGAGATGTTATTGCGGGTGTAGCAAAATGCTGGTGTTCCTAGCTCCAACAGTGTAGTAATATTTAACAATACACAACAATACACACATATCTAAAAAGTAAAGACAACATGGACAGTAAACGTATAGAATACGTAAAACACTACTTGACCGAAAGTACGTGGACACCTTCTTGTCGAACGTCTCATTCCAAAATCATGTGCATTAACATGGAGTTGGTCCCCCCTTTGGTGCTATAACAGCCTCCACTTTTCTGGGAAGGCTTTCCACTAGATGTTGGAACACTTCTGCAGAGACTTGCTTCCATTCAGCCACACAAGCGTCAGTGAGGTCAGGCACTGATGTTGGGCGATTAGACCTGGCTCGTTCCAATTCATCCCAAAGGTGTTTGATGGGGTTGAGGTAAGGGCAGGCCAGTCATGTTCTTCCACACCTATCTCAACGAACCATTTATGTATGGATCTTGCTTTCTTTATGAGGTATTGTCATGCTGAAACAGGAAAGGGCATTCCCAAACTGTTGCCACAAAGTTGGAAGCACAGAATCATCTAGAATGGCATTGTATGCTGTAGTGTTAAGATTTCCCTCATTGGAACTAAGGGGCCTAGCCAGAACCCTGGTAAACAGCCCCAGACTATAATTCCTCCTCCACCAAACTTTACAGTTGGCCCTATGCATTCGGGCAGGTTGTGTTCTCCTGGCATCCACCAAACCCAGATTAGTCTGTCGGACTGACAGATGGTGAAGCGTGATTCATCACTCCAAAGAACACGTTTCCACTGCTCCAGAGTCCTATGGCGGCGAGCTTTACACCACTCCAGCCGATGTTTGACATTGTGCATTGTGATCTTAGGCTTATGTGTGGCTACTCGGCCATGGAAACCCATTTAATGAAGCTCCTGACGAAAAGTTATTGTGCTGACGTTGATCCAGAGGCAGTTTGGAACTAAGTAGTGAGTGTTGCAACCAAGGACAGACTATTTTTCCGCACTGCGTGCTTCAACACTTGGCTGTCCCATGCTGTGAGCTTGTGTGGCCTATCACTTCCCAGCTGAGTCGTTGTGCTCATAGATGTTTCCACGTCACATTAACAGCACTTACAATTGAACAGGGCAGCACTAGCAGTGCAGAAATTTGACGAACTGACTTGTTGGAGGGATGGAATCCTATGGCGGTGCCACATTGAAAGTCACTGAGCTCTTCGGTAAGGTCATTCTACTACCAATGTTTGTCTCCAGGAGATTGCATAGCTGTGTGCTCGATTTTATACATCGGGCAGCCATGGTTGTGTCCACATACACTACCGGTCGAAAGTTTTAGAATTGTAGAATAATTGTGAAGACATCAAAACTTTGAAGTAGCACATATGGAATCATGTAGTAACCCAAAAAGTGTTAAACAAATCAAAATATATTTTAGATTTGAGATTCTTCAAATAACCACCCTTTGCCTTGGTGACATCTTTGCACACTTTTGGCATTCTCTCAACCAGCTTCTCCTCGACGACTTTTCCAACAGTCTTGAAGTAGTTCCCACATATGCTGAGCATTTGTTGGTGGATTCCTTCACTCTGCGGTCCAACTCATCCCAAACCATCTCAATTGGGTTGAGGTCAGGTGATTGTGGAGGCCAGGTCATCTTATGCAGCACTTCATCGCTATCCTTCTTGGTCAAATAGCCTTACACAGCCTGGAGGTGTGTTGGGTCATTGTCCTGTTAAACACAAAATGATAGTCCCACTAAGTGCAAACCAGATGGGATGGCATATCGCTGCAGAATCCTTTGGTAGCCATGCTGGTTAAGTGTGCCTTAAATTCTAAATAAATCACAGACAGTGTCACCAGCAAAGCACCCTCCACACCATCACACCTCCTCCTCCATGCTTCACGTGGGAAATACACATGCGGAGATCATCCGTTCACCCACACCGCGTCCCACAAAGACACGGAGGTTTGAATCAAAAATCTTCAATTTGGACTCAGTTGCAAAGGACAAATTATTGGTGTTGTTTAGTAGTGGTTCCATTGCAGCGATTCGACCATGAAGGCCTGATTCACAAAGTCTCCTCTGAACAGTTGATGTTGAGATGTGTCTGTAACTCTGTGAAGAATGTATTTGGGCTGCAATTTCTTAGGCTGGTAACTCCAATGAACTTATCCTCTGCAGCAGAGGTAACTCTAGGTTTCCCATTCCTGTGGCGGTCATCATGAGAGCCAGTTTCATCATAGCACTTGAACAAACTTTAAAAGTTCTTGAATTTTTCTGGATTGACTGAAAGTAATGATGGACTGTCATTTCTCTTTGCTTATTTGAGCTGTTCTTGCCATAATATGGACTTGGTCTTTTACCAAATAGGGTTATCTTCTGTATACAACACCTACCTTGTCACAAGATAACTGATTGTCTCAAACACAATAAGAAGGAAAGAGTTTCCACATATTAACTTTTAAGAAGGCACACCTGTTAATTAAAATGCATTCCAGATGACTACCTCATGAAGCTGGTTGAGAGAATGCCAAGATCAAGGTAAAGGGTGGCTATTTGAGGAATCTTTGCCATTCCGGTAGGGAGAGTAGCAATGGTCAAACGTTTTTGAAGCATGAGTGGCGCAGGTGTGTTGATAAAACTTTTCCTCAGATTTGCTTTATTGAAGTCCCCAGCTACAATAAATACGGTCTCAGGATGTAAGGTTTGCAATTTTCTTTGAGAGCCGTCGTCCTATCAGCTTGAGGGGGAATATACACGGCTGTGACGATAACCAAAGGGAATTCTCTCGGTAGGTAATGCAGTCGGCATTTGACTGTAAATTAATTCTACGTAGGCCGGGTGAACAAAAGGACTTGAGTTCCTGTACGTTACCACAATCACACCATGAGTAGTTAATCATGAATCATAAACCTATGCCTTTCTTTTTCCCTCGAGATTTCTTTATTGAGAACCCAGCTGGCTGTATGGACAGGGACAGTATATCCAGAGAGAGCCATGATTCCGTGAAACAGAGTATGCTACAGTCCTGATGTCTCTCTGGAAGGAGATTCTTTATTACTTTATTGTTCAGGGACCGAAGATTAATTAGTGAGTAATATACTAGGAAGCGATGGGGGGTACCAACAAAGGATCGATCCAATTCAGGAAAATCCTATTTTTTGGGTCGAAATGCCGGTGAGTTACCTCCGCTCTAATATCCTAAAGGTAATTCCGTCTGTATGGAATAACGCAAAGGACATTCTGAGCTAATAAGGTGAGAAATAACACACCATTGTTTTTTACTGCATAGTTGCAATGGGTTCACCTAGAAAATATCCCACTTTTGAAATGTGCGTGCAGTAATCATTTGGTCTAATTTCAGGTTATAGAGATTCACTGATACAAGATGGTGGAGCCATGAAAAGAGTGACAATGTTATCGGAGGAGCCATGAACAGAGTGACAATGTTATCGGCGCCATCTTGTATCAGTGAATCTCTATAACCTGAAATTAGACCAAATTATCACTGCACGTACATTCAAAGGTGGGATATTTTCTAGGTGAAACCATTGCGCTAGAGTGGACAGTACATTTCAAAGGTGGGACATTTCCACACCTACTGCAGACTGTTTGTGCAAACCGACAGGAACGTTTCAACAGGTTTCTTCACTGACAATATAGGCAAAATAGCCTTATCCTTCCAACACAATGCGCCAATACATATTACCAATGCATATTACCAATACATATTACCAATGCATATTACCAATACATATTACCAATACATATTACCAATACATATTACCAATTCATATTACCAATACATATTACCAATACATATTACCAATACATACTACCAATACATACTACCAATACATACTACCAATACATATTACCAATGCATACTACCAATACATACTACCAATACATATTACCAATACATATTACCAATTCATATTACCAATACATACTACCAATACATACTACCAATACATACTACCAATACATACTACCAATACATACTACCAATGCATACTACCAATACATATTACCAATACATAATATACTGCATCTACAGAATATTTGCACCATTTGCTTCTTCTTTTATATATGAAGTGGACAGAAACTAAGGGTGTTATCTCTCGAGGTTTCCCTAAAGGCTTGGTGATGAGGATCACATCATGGTTTCTGAAACTGTCTCCTCTCATAAGATGTTCTCCTTTCACAATAATTCAGTGTGGATTCCACTCCCCCACCAGGCTTAGGAAAAGCCTACTATTGGCTCTTCTTCTGTCTGTTTATGCTATAGAGCACCTCAGCTATAGAATGTGTTCCACTTGTGTAAAATTCCATCCTTCCTTTTTTTCAGTTTTGTTTGAATCTGATCAGCAAGTCGTTTCTTTATTTTTTGCCACTTATTGTTTATTGTTTTATTCCACATCATAGATTTCCCTGTCTGGCCCACAGTCCCTCAGTATCAATATGTCTTGACTGTCATTATATCAAATATTTCCCTGTCATGACATCAACAGTGCAGTGATGTAAATAATACATTTATATTCAAATATATTTCACTATATTTCATAGTCATAGTATGTGTTGGTGGTATATAAAATATTCATTATTTTTCTCTATATTTCAGTGTAAAAAATGATGTGCTGACACAGACAGACAGACAGACAGACAGACAGACAGACAGACAGACAGACAGACATAGAGTCCTATGAGACCATAGGCTGATGAGACAGACAGACACAGTCTTAAGAGGCTCCCGAGTGACGCAGCGGTCTAAGGCACTGCATCTTAGTGCTAGAGGCATCACAACAGTCCCTGGTTTAAATCCATAGGCTGAGGAGACAGACAGACAGACAGACAGACAGAATCCTGTGAGACCACAGGCTGAGCAGACAGACAGCAGATGGATGCTGAGACATACAGGAGGAGTGACTGGACAGTGAACCCTGGTGGCTTAGATGTTTTGCTGTTCAGTACTTCCGAAGTAGTTACCAATGTATTCTCAATCTGTTTTCTGACATTCCAACTAGCCCATGGTGTGTTGCCTGGATCTATGTGTCTGTCTGTCTGTCTGTCTGTCTGTCTGTCTGTCTGTCTGTCTGTCTGTGCATGTTTAGTAATATAGAAAATAATATAAAATAATTATGTCTTTCTGCTGGTTATTTTAATTCAGACCAACCACGACAGTTCATAGTTTAATTCAGACCAACCACAACAGTTCATAGTTTAATTCAGACCAACCACGACAGTTCATAGTTTAATTCAGACCAACCACGACAGTTCATAGTTTAATTCAGACCAACCACGACAGTTCATAGTTTAATTCAGACCAACCACGACAGTTCAGTTTAATTCAGACCAACCACAACAGTTCATAGTTTAATTCACACCTACCACGACAGTTCATAGTTTAATTCAGACCAACCACGACAGTTCATAGTTTAATTCAGACCAACCACAACAGTTCATAGTTTAATTCAGACCAACCACGACAGTTCATAGTTTAATTCAGACCAACCACGACAGTTCATAGTTTAATTCAGACCAACCACGACAGTTCATAGTTTAATTCAGACCAACCACGACAGTTCATAGTTTAATTCAGACCAACCACAACAGTTCATAGTTTAATTCACACCAACCACGACAGTTCATAGTTTAATTCAGACCAACCACATCAGTTCATAGTTTAATTCACACCAACCACGACAGTTCATAGTTTAATTCAGACCAACCACCATTAAATTGTACAGCCTTTTAACATGCAGGATGGACACTCTCGAAGGTCTTCATCATAGGCTACGCCTACTTTCTCTGTTCCCTAATTCAAAAAAATGTAATATTAGCGACTATCTGTATCAGCCATCAGTAGGCCTAATATCCACACATATTCAACTGCCAATTTGCTGTTAGTTCCCTTTAGTTGCTATAGCACACATGATCAATTTACTTGTAGATCCCTTTAGTTTGTAAAGCCTACATTATCATTACATCATCTATTTCATTACATTGTTTTGTTTACCCAGGGCCAGCTCTAGCCCATTTATTGCCCCAAGCGAGATTTGGTTGCCCCTACTAATTTTGTTGTGGGTCAGAGATCAATTTTTTTTTTAATTTTCCTGCAATTCTACACAAAATCAAATGGGGGATCAGGGCCTCTGGGCACATGCCCTCCATGTCCAGTCGATATTCGGCCATAATTACTACAAGTTTAGAAAACTGGCTAGACTATCCTTAACCATCTGTAAATTGCAGCCTTGGCCTTAAGTGTCCACTTATGTCACTTATGCATGAAGCCGGTCCTGCGTTTACATTAATTTGCTCCCTCTGTAAACGCAGGGCCGGACGTGTGGTTGTTTCTGAGGATCATTAGTAACCGATGATAATATATATGTTTTTAAATTAAATCTAGGCTAATTAAATCATTATGGAAGAGGGGTGCGCAGACCAAGCCGTAACAGTTTTAACTCAAGGCTTAGCGCAATAGACCAGGTATAGCCTGCTATTGTACACTCTTCTCCCAATTATTATTCAGTGTACACTGATATTCCAAGAATTGAATATGGCAACTTTTAGGATGAATCAAACCTCTGAATGTTTTTATTGATCGATATATTTGGTGCGTGAAGGCAAATCAGTTTTTTTTTTTATCATTCAAAGGGATGACTTAAGATAAATGTCCTGAAAATCCTATTGAATGAAAACTCCATGACAATATCTGTTGGCCAAAACAAGTGGGAGGGTTTTCAGTATGTTGTTGAATTACATTCATTCAGAGCGCACAATGTAGCCACACCTGCAGAGCTCGTTGTGTGACCGAATTAAGGTAAGTCTGACATCCAAATACTGAGAAAGGGCAAATGTGTCCTGAGTCGGAGTCAGCTTCCCAGTGAGGTACTGGTCTGATTCAGCTGTTAATTAAGGGCAGCCTTTCTGTATGGAGAAGTAGGGGCTTTCTGTATCATTGAGTGTCCACGACCTTTGAAATGTTTTGAATTCTCCTTGATGTAATGTGATTTGTGGATTAAACTAATGTTTTTGACATTGTGTGCATGTGTGTGTGTGTGTGTGTATGTGCGCGTGTGTGTGTGTGTGTGTGTGTGTGTGTGTGTGTGTGTGTGTGTGTGTGTGTGCGTGTGTGTGTGTGCGTGTGTGTGTGTGTGTGTGCGTGTTAAACAAATATAACTTCTTAGCTGCAGTGACCCCTGAAGTGTACAGAAAGCAGAGAGGGCAGTGTTCTGTTTGAACAGGAAGGAAAAAGTCAACAAACATAAACAAACTAGAGGAATGGACAACAGCTTCTATCCCCAAGCCATGGGACTGCTGAACAGCTTCTACCCCGAAGCCATGGGACTGCTGAACAGCTTCTATGAGACTTCTGAACAGCTTCTATGAGACTTCTGAACAGCTTCTATGAGACTTCTGAACAGCTTCTATGAGACTTCTGAACAGCTTCTATGAGACTTCTGAACAGCTAATCAAATGGCTACCAGGACTATTTGCAGTGACCTCTCAATTTTTACACTGTTGCAACTCTGTTTATGATCTACTGTATGCATAGTATCTTTACATCTCCCTACATGTACATATTACCTCAATACCTCAACTAACCTGTGTCCACGTGCTGTAACTTTGTACCGATACCCCCTGTATATAGCCTCGTTATTGATATTTTATTGTTGCTCTTTAATGATTCCTTTATTAGATATTTCAGTTTATTTCAGGAAAAACTTTCTTAACACAATTGTTTTCTTAAAACTGCATTGTTGGTTAAAAGGCTTGTAAGTAAGCATTTCACTTTAAGGTCCAAACCTGTATTCGGCGCATGTTACAAATACAGTTTAATGTGATTTGATCAGGAAATGCCTTCAAAACTGTCCACTAGGGGAAACAGTGAGCATTATTACCATCAAGTAGACTTGGGTGTTGCTAGGGCTTTGTGGAGGGAGGTAGGCTTGGTTTCTGCTAGGGCTTTGTGGAGGGACGTAGGCTTGGGTTATGCTAGGGCTTTGTGGAGGGAGGTATGCTTGGGTTATGCTAGAGCTTTGTGGAGGGAGGTAGGCTTGGTTTATGCTAGAGCTTTGTGGAGGGACGTAGGCTTGGTATATGCTAGGGCTTTGTGGAGGGAGGTAGACGTGGGTTTTGCTAGGGCTTTGTGGAGGTAGGTAGGCTTGGGTTATGCTAGGGCTTTGTGGAGGGAGGTGGGCTTGGGTTATGCTAGGGCTTTGTGAAGGGAGGTAGGCTTTGGTTATGCTAGGGCTTTGTGGAGGGAGGTAGGCTTGGGTTATGCTAGGGCTTTGTGGAGGGAGGTAGGTAGGCTTGGGTTTTGCTAGGGCTTTGTGGAGGGAGGTAGGCTTGGGTTTTGCTAGGGCTTTGTGAAGGGAGGTAGGCTTTGGTTATGCTAGGGCTTTGTGGAGGGAGGTAGGCTTGGGTTATGCTAGGGCTTTGTGGAGGGAGGTAGGCTTGGGTTATGCTAGGGCTTTGTGGAGGGAGGTAGGTAGGCTTGGGTTTTGCTAGGGCTTTGTGGAGGGAGGTAGGCTTGGGTTTTGCTTGGCTTTGTGGAGGAAGGTAGACTTGGGTTTTGCTAGGGCTTTGTGGAGGGAGGTAGGCTTGGGTTTTACTAGGGCGTTGCGGAGGAAGGTAGGCTTGGGTTTTGCTAGGGCTTTGTGGAGGAAGGTAGGCTTGGGTTTTGCTAGGGTTTAGTGGAGGGAGCTAGACCTGGGTTTTGCTAGGGCTTTGTGGAGGGAGGTAGACTTGGGTTTTGCTAGGGCTTTGCGGATGAGTGTGGTGCATTCCTATGACTTTCGATCAGAAGGTTTTATGTTTGATCCCACAGAAGGTACCTAAACTTAACATTTTATCACTATCCAAAACCTTAACCTTCTAAAATTGATGTTTGGAGCAACTTAGAAATGTGTAATAACAATACCAGGGGGTCAAAAACACTTTGACATTTGACATGGATGCACACCCTCCAATTGGCAAATCTGACCGTAATTATGTACTCCTGATTCCTGCTTACAAGTTCAAATTAAAGCAGGAAGCAGCAGTTGTCAATAAAACAATTGATCAGATGAAGCAGATGCTAAACTCCAGGACTGTTTTGCTAGCACAGATTGGAATATGTTCCGTGATTCTTCCGATGGCGTTGAGTACAACACATCAGTCACTGGCTTCATCGATAAGTGCATTCGAAGACGTCCTCCCCACAGTGACTGTACGTACACACCCCAACCAGAAGCCATGGATTACAGGCAACATTCGCACTGAACTAAAGGGTAGAGCTGCCACTTTCAGGGAGCAGGACTCTAACCTGGAAGCTTATAAGAAATCCCGCTATGCCCTCCGACGAACCATCCAACAGGCAAAGTGTCAATAAAGTACTACGATTGAATCATACTACATCGGCTCCGACGCTCGTCGGATGTGACAGGGCTTGCAAACTATTACAGACTACAAAGGGAAGCACAGCCGAGAGCTGCCCAGTGACACAAACCTACCAGACGAGCTAAATTACTTCTATGCTCGCTTCGAGGCAAGTAACACTGAAACATGCATGAGAGCATCAGCTGTTCCAGACGACTGTGTGATCACGCTCTCCACAGCCGATGTGAGTAAGACCTTTAAACAAGTCAAAATTCATAAGGCCGCAGGGCCAGACTGGTTACCAGGATGTGCACTCCAAGCAAGCGATGATCAACTGGCAAGTATCTTCACAGACATTTTGATCCCTCTCCCTGTCTGAGTCTGTAATACCAACATGTTTCAAGCATGCCACCATAGTCCCTGTGCACAAGAACACTAAGGTAACCTGCCTAAATGATTACCGACCCGTAGCACTCACGTCTGCAGCCATGAAGTGCTTTGAAAGCCTGGTCATGGCTAAAATCAACACCATTATCCCAGACACCCTAATCCAACTCCAATTTGCATACCATCCCAACAGATCCACAGATGATGCAATATCTATTGCGTTCCACATTGCCCATTCACACCTGGACAAAAGGAACACCTATGCTATTCATTGACTACAGCTCAGAATTCAACACCATAATGCCCTCAAAGCTCATCATTAAGCTAAGGACTCTAGGACTAAACACCTCCCTCTGCAACTGGATCCAGGACCTCATGACGGGCTGCCCCCAGGTGGTAAGGGTAGGTAGCAACACATCCGCCACGCTGATCTTCAACACTGAGCACACACCCCTTAGAGGTGTGTGTGCTCAGTCCCCTCCTGTACTTCCTGTTCACTCATGACTGCACGGCCAGGCGCGACTCCAACACCATCATTAAGTTTGCCGATGACACAACAGAGGAAGGCCTGATCACCGACAATGACGAAACAGCCTACGGGGAGGAGGTCAGAGACCTGGTCGTGTGCTGCCAGGAAAATAACCTCTCCCTCAACGTGATCAAGACAAATGGCGTGAATGTGGACTACGGGAAAAGCAAGACCGAGCACATCCCCCATTCTCATCGACAGGGATGTAGTGGAGCAGGTTGAGAGCCTCAAGTTCATTGGTGTCAACATCACCAACAAACTAACATGGTCCAAGCACACCAAGACAGTTGTGAAGTGGCAAAGCTTCCTGCCATCCAGGACCTCTATACCAGCCGATGTCAGAGGGCCCAAAAAATTGTCAAAGACTCCAGCCACCTTAGTCATAGAGTGTTCTCTCTGCTACTGCACGGCAAGCAGTACCGGAGCACCAAGTCTCGGTCCAAGAGGCTTCTAAACAGCTTCTACCCCCAAGCCATAAGACTCCTCAACATCTAATCAAATGGCTACACAGACTATTCCCATTGCCCCGCCCCCCCCCCCCCCCCCCCTCCCCTCTCCACACCACTGCTATTTGCATTCCCCCCCTCTCTTGCTACTCTCTGTTATTATCTATGCATAGTCACTTTAATAACTCTACCTACATGTACATATTACCTCAATTACCTCGACTAACCGATGCCCTCACACATTGACTCTGTACCGGTACCCCCTGTATATAGTCTCCACATGGACTCTGTACCGGTACCCCCTGTATATAGTCTCCACATGTACTCTGTACCGGTACCCCCTGTATATAGTCTCCACATGGACTCTGTACCGGTACCCCCTGTACATAGTCTCCACATGGACTCTGTACCGGTACCCCCTGTATATAGTCTCCACATGGACTCTGTACCGGTACCCCCTGTATATAGCCTCCACATTGACTCGGTACCGTAACACCCTGTATAAAGCCTCACTATTGTTATTTTACAGCTCTATGATTATTTGTTACTTTTATTTCTTATTTTTCATATATTTTTCTTAAAACTGCATTGTTGGTTAAGGGCTTGTAAGTCAGCGTTTCACTGTAAGGTGAAATACCTGTTGTATTTGGCCCATGTGATTTCTGCCGTGAGACTCTGAGAGCTTGTTGAGGAACTCACCACTGCCTGATCTCTATGCACATTTAAAACACACTACATACGAACCCACACACACAAATACACACACACATACATACACACACACACACACATGAATACATACAGACACAATACACACACGCACACACAAATACGCACACCAGTACACATACACATACACATACAGACACAATACACACACGCACACACAAATACACACACACACGCACACACACAAATACACACACCCAAATACACACACACAAATATGCACACACACACACACACTTTCACACTCATCATTAGCAGATGATAGTGGGTGCTAGATCTTCAGTAGATTCTTGGATGTGTCCCTGTGGACCGGCTCCTCCATTCAGGAGGCTTCATTTCACTAGTCTGGCTTACACCAGCTCTCACACCAGCTCTCAAAGTATTCCTGAGAGTCTGGAATGGCTGCTTTGATGTGTCCATAATGAACGGGCTCTCAGACTTCAAGGCAGAATCCTATGCTGGTTGGATATCCCTGTTTCAAGTTGAATGAATCATGATCTATTGTTTTACAGAGGACCACCTAAGTCCTTTCGCTTCCAGTCCAATCCCTTCCAGCCAGTCCTTCAGCTTCCAGCCATCCCTTCCAGCCATCCCTTCTAGCCAAGTCCTTCAGCTTCCAGCCATCCCTTCCAGCCATGCCTTCCACCCAAGTCCTTCAGCTTCCAGCCATCCCTTCCACCCAAGTCCTTCCGCTTCCAGTCCAATCCCTTCCACCCAAGTCCTTCAGCTTCCAGCCAGCCCTTCCACCCAAGTCCTTCCGCTTCCAGTCCAATCCCTTCCACCCAAGTCCTTCAGCTTCCAGCCAGCCCTTCCACCCAAGTCCTTCAGCTTCCAGCCAGCCCTTCCACCCAAGTCCTTCAGCTTCCAGCCAGCCCTTCCACCCAAGTCCTTCAGCTTCCAGCCAGCCCTTCCACCCAAGTCCTTCAGCTTCCAGCCAGCCCTTCCACCCAAGTCCTTCCGCTTCCAGCCATCCCTTCCACCCAAGTCCTTCAGCTTCCAGCCATCCCTTCCAGCCAAGTCCTTCAGCTTCCAGCCATCCCTTCCAGCCATCCCTTCCACCCAAGTCCTTCCCGCTTCCAGCCATCCCAAACACACAGTATCTAGCTAGCTAGCACAAACATCAGGAGTTCTGACATCATTTGTTACTAACAACCTGAATAGGGTGGATAAATCATCAAACATTTTCAAAATGTTATAGCAACCCGTTCTGCACAAAAATGGGTGTCATATTAAACAACTGCAATCTGTTAAACGTTAAAATCTTGTGGCTAACAAGTAGCAACTAGCATTGTTCAGTCCACAGAAAGCCAGCCAGCTAATAACTTTAGCTTGCTTGCTATCAATTCGAAAATCAGCTAGCTAATCAAATGTATGTTTTAGTTATAACTACTTAGCTAATTAAGGTATAGGCTGAACATCTCCTTACCACACTGAAGTTTTTCATTTTCCTTTTTTGGTGTCCTCTGTTTACATAGCAAGGCAATGATGTGAATCAACCATGCATTTGAGCTACCTATGTTTCACTTCTGGCAAGTTTCCTCCCTGCCAACTTAATTCATATACATGTATAGATCATAGTCTGGCCCAAAGAGATCAGACTACAGAAAGTAGTGACCAACCAAACCAGAAGAGATATGAATCATCTTTGATCAAGTCAACCAAAAAAATAATGAAATATTTACTAATGTAAAGATCAAGAAAACAGAAAGTAATGTATAAAATTAACTTGACTTTTCAGGATGATATATTGATGATATATTGATGATATAATGATGATATATTGACGATATATCGATGATATATCGATGATATATCGATGATATAATCATGATATATTGACGATATATTGACAATATATTGATAATATAATTATGATATACTGTAATGATGTATAATGATGATATATTGACGATATATCGATGATATAATGATGATATAATGATGATATATTGACTATATATTGATAATATAATTATGATATATTGACGATATATCGATGATATAATGATGATATAATGATGATATATTGACGATATATCGATGATATAATGATGATATAATGATGATATATTGACGATATATCGATTATATAATGATGATATAATGATGATATATTGATGATATATCGATGATATAATGATGATATAATGATGATATATTGACGATATATTGACAATATATTGATAATATAATTATGATATACTGTAATGATGTATAATGATGATCCAATTTTATTGGTCACATACACATGTTTATCAGATGTTATTGCGGGTGTAGCGAAATGCTTGTGTTTCTAGCTCCGACAGTGCAGTAATATCTAACAAGTACTATCTAACAATTTCACAATATATACCCAATATACAGGTAAATCTAAGTAAGGAATGGTTTAAGAATATAAGAATATAAATATACAGATATCAAATCAAATTGTATTGGTCACATACACATGGTTAGCAGATGTTAATGTGAGTGTAGCGAAATGCCTGTGCTTCTAGTTCCGACCATGCAGTAATATCTAACAAGTAATCCAACAATTTCACAACAACTACCTTATACACACAAGTGTAAAGGAATTAATAAGAATTTGTACATATAAATATATGGATGAGCGATGGCAGTGCGGCATAGGCAAAATGCAGTAGATGGTATAGAGTACAGTATATACATATGAGATGAGTAATGTAGGGTATAAAAACATTATATAAAGTGGCATTGTTTAATTGTCACCGTGGATACAACATCACCGATGCACTTGCTAATAAACTCGCTCACCAAATCAGCATATACATCAGTGTTGTTGTCCAACGCTATCCGGAACATATCCCAGTCCATGTGATCGAAGCAATCTTGAAGAGTGGAATCCGATTGGTCAGACCAGCATTGAACAAACCTCAGCACGAGTGTTTCCTGTTTAAGTTTCTGTCTATAGACTCGGAGCAACAAAATTGAGTCATGGTCAGATTTGCCGAAAGGAGGGTGAGGGAGGGCTTTGTATGCGTCGAGGAAATTAGAGTAGCAATGATCCAGAATTTTGCCAGCCTGGTTAGCACATTCGATATGCTGATACATTTTAGGGAGACTTGTTTTCAGAATAGCCTTATTAAAATCCCCAGCTACAATAAATGCAGCCTCAGGAAATGTGGTTTCCAGTTTACATAGAGTCCAATGAAGTTCTTTCAGGGCCGTCGAGGTGTCTGCTTGGTGGGCGGGGATGTACACGACTGTGATTATAATCAAAGAGATTTCTCTTGGTAGATAATGTGGTCGGCATTGGATTGTAAGGAATTCTAGGTCAGGTGGACAAAAGGACTTGAGTTCCTGTGTGTTGTTATGATCACACCACGACTCGTTAATCATAAGGCATACACCCCCGCCCTTGATTCTGTCGATGCGGCGATGCGTGAAGAAACCGGGTGGCTGTTCCAACTCTGATAACGTATCCCGAGTGAGCAATGTTTCCGTGAAACCGAGAATGTTACAATCTCTGATGTCTCTCTAGAAGGCAACCCTTGCTCGCATTTTGTCTAACTTGTTGTCAAGAGACTGGACATGGGCGAGTAGTATGCTAGGGAGTGGTGAGCGATCTGCCCGTCTACGGATCCTGACCAGATTATCGCTTCATCTGCCCCTTCTGCGGCGCCGTTGTTTTGGGTCGCCTACTGGGATCTGATCCATTGTCCTGGGTGGTGGTCCAAACAGAGGATCTGCCTGGGGAAAGTCGTATTGTTGGGGAAAGTCGTAATGTCGTATTCCTGGTCGTAATGATGGTAAGTAGACGTTGCTCTTATATCCAATAGTTCCTCCCGGCTGTATGTAATAAGACTTAAGATTTACTGATATGTAAGAAATAATACATTAAAAAAAAACTTCGTTTTTTCCTAAGATTGTGAAGCGAGGAGACCGTCTCTGAAAAATGTCAAAATCGGTATTGGACTATGATTCAGTGGCATAGCATGGAGTACAGTATATACATATGAGATGGGTGATGCAATATTTACAAACAATTAAAGTGACTAAGATACCGTAGAATAGTATAGAGTACGGTTTACACATATGAGATGAGCAATACAAGATACGGAAACATTATTAAAGTGGCTAGTGTTTCATTTCCTTAAAGTGTTTTCTTGATGTTGAGCGAGAGGTTGTTTTCCAGACACCACACTCTCAAAGCCCTCATCTCCTCCCTGTAGGCTGTCTTGTAATTGTTGGTAATCAAGCCTACTACTGATGTGTCGTCAGCAAACTTAATGATTGAGTTGGAGGCGTGCGTGGCCACACAGTCATGGGTGAACAGGGAGTACAGGAGAGGGCTGAGCACGCATACTTCTGCTCCTTCTAATTCCCTCTCTCTCTTTCTCTCTCTCTCTAGCTATTCTCTCTGAGGACCTGAGCCATAGGACCATGCCTCAGGACTACATGGCCTGATGACTCCTTGCTGTCCCCAGTCCACCTGGTCGTGCTGATGCTCCAATTTCAACTGTTCTGCCAGCGGCTATGGAACCCTGACCTCTTCACCGGACGTTCCACCTTGTCCCAGACCTGCTTTTTTAAACTCTCTCTCTCTACCGCACCTGCTGTCTCTAACTCAAAATGATTGGCTATAAAAAGCCAAATGACATGTACTCCTGAGGTGCTGACCTGTTGCACCCTCTACAACTACTGTGAATGTTATTATTTGACCCTGCTGGTCATCTATGAAAGTTTGAACATCTTGGCCATGTTCTGTTATAATCTCCACACTGCACAGTCAGAAGAGGACTGGCCGCCTCTCATAGCCTGGTTCTTTTCTAGGTCTCTTCCTAGGTTTGTGCCTTTCTAGGTAGTTTACCCTAGCCAACGTGCTTCTACACCTGCATTGCTTACTGTTTGGGGTTTTAGGCTGGGTTTCTGTACAGCACTTTGATATATCAGCTGATGTAAGAAGGGCTTTATAAATATATTTGATTCATTGATTGATTTTCCATCTATAGCATTTCTTAATATGACTTAGTTACTTTCGCTTTGATGCCTCATGATTGAGCACAGCTCTGTTCAAGTAGTGTGTGATTTACTGTGATCTGATAGGGGTGTCTGTAGGCGGACTGTGAATGAGAGACTCCGGGTAGAGGTTAGTGATAAAGTTGTCTGCAGTACTACTACCTAGAGATGAGCTGTAGGTGTATCTATCATAGGAGTCCCCTCGAAGCCTACCATTGACTATGTACATACTCAGCGTCCGACAGAGCTGCGGGAGTTGTGACCCGTTTTTGTTGGGTGTGTTGTCGTACTTGTGTCTAGGGTGGCATATGGGGGAGGGAATGTTGTCACCTCCAGGTAGGCGTTTGTCCCCCCTGTATGCTGAGGGTGTCGGGTTCTTGTCCAGTTCTGGCATTTATGTCTCTGAGCCTGGAAAATGTTGAACTCCCCCTCTAGGATGGAGAAGCCTTCATCGTTAAGTATGGGGATTCTATTGGGTGGAAATACATGTAGGTAGCACACATGAGATTATTGAGACTATTATTGACATTATTATTGAGATTATTTCCTTATTAATTATTTCTACCCAGATGTAAAATGTTCCTGACTAATTTAATAGAGTGGGTCTGCTCTATACCCCCTTTGTCCTTTCCCTTTTTCCCATCTGGTAGTTTGGTGGATGGGACTACCATCTCTCTGTAACCCAGAGGACAACCAGTGTGTCCATCTCCTCTATACCACCCTTCTGGTAGTTTGGTGGATGGGACTACCATTTCTCTGTAACCCAGAGGACAACCAGTGTGTCCATCTCCTCTATACCACCCACCTGGTAGTGTGGTGGATGGGACTACCAGCTCTCTGTAACCTAGAGGAAAACCAGTGGGTCCATCTCCTCTATACCACCCACCTGGTAGTGTGGTGGATGGGACTACCAGCTCTCTGTAACCTAGAGGACAGCCAGTGGGTCCATCTCCTCTATACCACCCATCTGGTAGTGTGGTGGATGGGACTACCAGCTCTCTGTAACCTAGAGGACAGACAGTGGGTCCATCTCCTCTATACCACCCACCTGGTAGTGTGGTGGATGGGACTACCAGCTCTCTGTAACCTAGAGGACAGACAGTGGGTCCATCTCCTCTATACCACCCATCTGGTAGTGTGATGGATGGGACTACCAGCTCTCTGTAACCTAGAGGGCAACCAGTGGGTCCGTCTCCTTTATACCAGGTTTCTTGTAGGACGACAATGTCTGTATTTCCAATATCTTTGAAGTCTGGTTACTTGCTCTTTAGGCCTAAGGCAGATTACCTTGTATATTCCAGGATGAGATAGAAAAAGCTCTGTGTTCCATTGTGTCTAGTGTTGTTTTTGTGTGTTTTAGGCCCTGACCATCACAGTAGGTCTGAGCAGAGCATGATGAGCATCGAATACATTCCTCTTAGGTCTCAGGATGGGGCTTGGGCAGGTGTAATAGTGGGGGTTGGGCCTGTTGCTCTACTCATGGCCTGGGCATATGTCCTACTGTCAAGTTGAGGTCCTTGCCGTAGGGGCTGGGGGCAAGGTTGGGCAGAAGGGGCATAGGTCTGATATGGGGGGGCCTACATAAGGTGTGGCAGTGGTCTTAGCTGGTTGGGCTGTGGCTGGTGATCCTGTGGTCTTTGTGTTGGTCCACTTGGTGTGGGTTCTTTCGGTGTATGTCTTTCAAAGCGGGTCTTACAGGTCTGGGAGTGTTTCACATTTCTCGGTGGGGTGTCCGTTGCTCTGTTGCTCCTGTGTGAGGTGTTGGGGCTACGGTTGAGGGTGACGTCCTTCAGGGTCTTGGCAAAAGTTGGGATTGCTGCCTTGTATAGGTGGACCTGGTCATAGAGGCTGTTCAAGTCCAGGGTGGAGTGGTGGGCCAGGAAAACATTTGGTTTTGAGGCACAGTCACGGGAAATACTTGCATTTACCCGCTGTATTGTGGCAGGGTGGAAGTCTTTTCGTGGTAGCAGGGTGGAGATAAACACTTGTGCGTTGGGGAAGGTAGAAGAAGCCTTTTCAATCACTCCCTTCAGTGCTGTGGTCACCCTTTCCTGCTGGGCCCTCAGATAATTTGTGCCCGTGTGAATTATGATATGGCTGTGGGGGACCATAGTCTGTCCTCTGACAACACCTCCAGGGCATGCCTAGTGTTTGGGCACCAGAGTTCAGCCACTTTGTGTTTGGTAAAAAAAAAAGTATATCTGAAACTCTCCTGCTATTGTTGGAATTAAGAGTTTTCACACATCTGACTTCACACTTCACTGTTAATTGGAGGTGCTGCCAGGCTTCATTAGTAGCTTCAGACTGAACTCAGTTTTGTGTTGAATGGTGTTTCCACGTGCGATGTGTTGCTTCTGCATGTTTTGGGTTGTTAGATTTTTTTCTTGATAGTCCTTGTTAGTGGTAGGTCATTTTGTCCAAAATCAAGGTTTTAGGTATGGCATTTTGATTTGGATTGGAGGTTTTAATGTTGATGTTGGTATCCTTTTATAAGTCCTTGTGAATTTTTTTTCAGTTAATCCTAAATTTATCCATTTCTAATTCTCTTTTTTTGCAGGAGACCTAGGGAGCTCTCTCTCTCTCCCTCTCTCTCCCTCCATAGAATGTTTCCACATCTGTCAGGTAAAAATATGAAATGTTCTCCCATCTCCTGGTTCTCCTAGTTCATGGAGTATAGCATTTATTAGATAATCTAAGAAGTTAATGACCTTCTGAGATATGACTGTATACACAGCAATTTAGTTGGTGTAAAAATCTGTGTTGACGTTAAAATTGTTGTGTTAAATCTGAGTGTTGATTATGGTGGAGTTAACACCGGTGTTGTAGCTGAGTGTTGATTATAGTGGAGTTAACACCAGTTCTATATCTGAGTGTTGATTATAGTGGAGTCAACACCAGTGTTGTAGCTGAGTGTTGATTATAGTGGAGTTAACACCAGTTCTATATCTGAGTGTTGATTATAGTGGAGTCAACACCAGTGTTGTAGCTGAGTGTTGATTATGGTGGAGTCAACACCAGTGTTGTAGCTGAGTGTTGATTATAGTGGAGTTAACACCAATGTTATATCTGAGTGTTGATTCTAGTGGAGTTAACACCAGTGTTATATCTGAGTGTTGATTCTAGTGGAGTTAACACCAGTGTTATATCTGAGTGTTGATTCTAGGGAAGTTAACACCAGTGTTATATCTGAGTGTTGATTCTAGGGAAGTTAACACCAGTGTTATATCTGAGTGTTGATTCTAGTGGAGTTAACACCGGTGTTGTAGCTGAGTGTTGATTCTAGTGGAGTTAACACCGGTGTTGTAGCTGAGTGTTGATTCTAGTGGAGTTAACACCGGTGTTGTAGCTGAGTGTTGATTCTAGTGGAGTTAACACCAGTGTTATATCTGAGTGTTGATTCTAGTGGAGTTAACACCAGTGTTATATCTGAGTGTTGATTCTAGTGGAGTTAACACCAGTGTTATATCTGAGTGTTGATTCTAGGGAAGTTAACACCAGTGTTATATCTGAGTGTTGATTCTAGTGGAGTTAACACCGGTGTTGTAGCTGAGTGTTGATTCTAGGGGAGTTAACACCGGTGTTGTAACTGAGTGTTGATTATGGTGGAGTTAACACCAGTGTTGTAACTGAGTGTTGATTATGGTGGAGTTAACACCGGTGTTGTAACTCTTATAGTAATTGAAATAATTTATATAGAATGTTTGACGTCCAATTAAATAATTCCAAAAAACAATTTCTTCATTATTATAATTAAATCTTAATTTAAAAGGGGTATCATATTTTGATCTTTACATGACAATTAATATTTTTTTTAAAATGACAATTTTGATAATTTTGATAAGAAAAAGTTTGAATCTCGCAATATAAAATGCGTCTTTGAATAAAAAAAACATTAATTATTCTAAACTGTAGAACAATGATGTTCAAAAGTAAAATTGAAGCGGGAAACGAGTTATGACAAAGAAAAGATTGTTACGGTGGAATGGTGTCTGATACCCGGCACCTCTATGAAGCTGTATGTCTGCGGTGGAATGGTGTCTGATACCCGGCACCTCTATGAAGCTGTATGTCTGTATCTCACCCTGCTTTATTAGAAAACAGTGAACATTTTATAGAACTATGACTGTAAATCAAAAGAATGTTAATCAAAATGTGTGTAGATTTACGATCTGAAAATGTGTGATAGAAAAGGATGAGAGGAATGCATTTCTTATTAACCTCTTTTTCTCCGCAATTTCGATCTTGTCTCATCACTGCAACTCCCCAACGGGCTCGGGAGGCGAAGGTCAAGTCCTGCGTCCTCCGAAACAACACCCGCCTGCTTAACCCGGAAGCCAGCCGCACCAATGTGTTGGAGGAAACACAGTTCAACTGACAACCGAGGTCAACCTGCAGGCACCTGGCCCGTCACAAGGAGTCGCTAGAGCGTGATGAGCCAAGTAAAGCCCCCCAGCTAAACCCCCACCTAACCCGGACGACGCTGGGTCAATTGTGCACCGACCTATGGGACTTCTGATCACGGACTGTTATGGTAAAGCCCGGGATCGAACCCGGGTCTGTAGTAACCCCTCCAACACTGCAATGCAGTGCCTTAGAAGTTTTTTTTTATAAAACATGAGGTTGCCATTAGTCATACCATCATAAAGTGGTCAAATGATTATCCAGCAGTATCACTGAATTCCACCTGCATTCTACCACATATTCCCCCTGTATTCGCCCTGTATTCCACCTGTATCCCCCCTGTATTCCATCTGCATTCTACCACATATTCCCCCTGTATTCGCCCTGTATTCCATCTGTATTCTATCACATATTCCACCTGTATTCTATCACATATTCCCCCTGTATTCCACCTGTATCCCCCCTGTATTCCACCTGCATTCTACCACATATTCCCCCTGTATTCGCCCTGTATTCCATCTGTATTCTATCACATATTCCACCTGTATTCTATCACATATTCCCCCTGTATTCCATCTGTATCCCCCCTGTATTCCACCTGTATTCTACCACATATTCCACCTGTATTCCACCTGTATCCCCCCTGTATTCCACCTGCATTCTACCACATATTCCCCCTGTATTCGCCCTGTATTCCATCTGTATTCTATCACATATTCCACCTGTATTCTATCACATATTCCCCCTGTATTCCACCTGTATCCCCCCTGTATTCCACCTGTATTCTACCACATATTCCACCTGTATTCCACCTGTATCCCCCCTGTATTCCACCTGCATTCTACCACATATTCCCCCTGTATTCGCCCTGTATTCCATCTGTATTCTATCACATATTCCACCTGTATTCTATCACATAATCCACCTGTATTCCACCTGTATTCCACCTGTATCCCCCCTGTATTCCACCTGTATTCTATCACATATTCCACCTGTATTCCACCTGTATTCCACCCTCACATCCCAACATTATGTCAACACGGCACTCACTCTCACGATTCTCCAAATATCTCTGATCCAATATAACTTCATGTTACGTCTCTGGCTCACCCCCGTCAGCCTTTTGTACATTAGATGTAAAATTATTAGTAGCCGTGGCAAGTGTGCTGTCTTATCTAAAACCCTCTAGTTGGAGAGAGGGAGAGAGAGAGAGAAGGAGAGAGAGAGAGAGGGAGAGAGAGAGAGAGAGAGAGAGAGAGAGAGAGAGAGAGAGCGAGAGAGGGAAGGAGAGGGAGAGGGAGGGAGAGAGAGAGAGAGAGAGAGAGAGAGAGAGAGAGAGAGAGAGAGAGAGGGAAAGGGAGAGGGAGGGAGGGAGGGAGAGAGAGAGAGAGAGAGAGAGAGAGAGAGAGAGAGAGAGGGGGGGGGGTGGAGAGATAGACACCCTTCTGCCACAGGATAAAGTGTTAATACACTCTGTTGGGGTTATAACTGAGATAGAGACACCATTCTGCCGCAGGGTAAGTCTTGAACTGACAGCCTTGTAGCTATAAAATGTGTCTGTATATTTGCTATGCCTGGATAAAAGAAAGTAGAGAAGTAGAGGGCCATGAAGAATTGACTATGAAACCCTTATATCCACAGCAAGCTTGGGAGCTGTAGAACACAGTGGACTGACCTATATTGGTGTGAGACTTACTGAATTTATTTTAAAAATAAAAATCTTGAGTATTAAACAAAAAAATTATATAAATTATTCACGTGACTGAATAAGGCTTTTCACCCTTTGAATAATTTACAAATATTATTTTTAAAAAGAGGGTACACGACAGGACAGGACATGACATGAAGGATTAATCGTTTTAAACTGTTAAAATGTATTGTGAAGTTCTGAATAAAAAAAACATTTACAAACATTTTTTAGTTTTTAGTTACATTAATTTCACTATAGCATTTATCAGGGGGCTCTTATTAAGAAACTAGGTTGTGTAGGACCACTGACATATGTGGAAGCACGTCAGCGAGCTGTAACCAGACATGCTGTATGTGGCAGACTTACAGGTTTAGTTTTATGCGATTTCGGGGACTCCGATTTTTGACAGCTCAAGAAGATAAAATATTACTACAGTCTATTGGGGTTATACTTAAGAGATAGAGACACTTCTACTGCAGGATAAAATATTAATACACTCTGTTGGGGGTATAACTGAGCGATAGACACCCTTCTACTGCAGGATACATCATTCATACACTCTGTTGGGGGTATAACTGAGAGATAGACACCCTTCTACTGCAGGATACATCATTCATACACTCTCTTGGGTGTGTCATGACGCGGCCCTTTCTTGGTGTAGATCGTGGCTTCCCCCTGTCTCTCTCTCCTACACCCAGGTTCTGTTTTCTCAGGTCGTAAATTCCTGGCGGAGACTCTCTTCCCATTTTCATGCAGAGAGAGAGAGAGAAACCAAAGAGTGAACAAGGAATTTCACTTGGCCAAACTCCTAAATACCCAAAATGGGAGTTTAAAACAATATGTCCATCTTTGAGAGTGTGGGAATGGTTCGTGGACACTTAACCTCTTGGATCTCTAGGGGCGCTATTTCATTTTTGGATAAAAAACGTTCCCCTTTTAAGCGCAATATTTTGTCACGAAAATATGCTCGACTATGCATATTATTGACCGTGTTGGAAAGAAAACACTCTGAAGTTTCAGAATCTGCAAAGATATTGTCTGTAAGTGCCCCAGAACTCATTCTACAGGCGAAACCAAGATGATACGTCAACCAGGAAATGAGCAGAATCTCTGAAGCTCTGTTTTCCATTGTCTCCTTATATGGCTGTGATTGCGCAAAGAATGAGCCTACACTTTCTGTCGTTTCCCCAAGGCGTTTGCAGCATTGTGACGTATTTGTAGGTATATCATTGGAAGATTGACCATAAGAGACTACATTTTCCAAGTGTCCGCCTGGTGTCCCTGCGTCGAAATTGGAGCGTAAAGCCAGGTGCAATTATTTTTCCATTTGAGAGCAAGGAGAAACCAGGCTTCCACGAAGGATATATCATCGAAGAGATATGTGGAAAAACACCTTGAGGATTGATTCTAAACCACGTTTCCCATGTTTCAGTCGATATTATGGAGTTAATTTGGAAAAAAGTTTGCGTTTTGAGGGCTGAATTCGTTTTTTTTTTTTTTTTTTTGGTAGCCAAATGTGATGTACAAAACGGAGCTATTTCTAATACACAAAGAATCTTTTTGGAAAAACGGAGCATCTGCTATTTAACTGAGAGTCTCCTCATTGAAAACATCAGAAGTTCTTCAAAGGTAAGTTATTTTATTTGAAGGCTTTACTTGTTTTTGTGATAGTTGCCTGCTAAATGCTAATGCTAATGCTAACGCTAAATGCTACGCTAGCTAGCTACTGTTACACAAATGATTGTTTTCCTATGGTTGAAAAGCATATTTTGAAAATCTGAGATGACAGTGTTGTTAACAAAAGGCTAAGCTTGAGAGATAGCATATTTATTTCATTTCATTTGCGATTTTCATGAATAGTTAACATTGCGTTATGGTAATGAGCTTAGGTCTATAAATAGAATCCCGGATCCGGGTTTGGTCGTCGCAACAGGTTAAGGGACAGTCATGTTGAGTGTGTTTCATTTGGTGACCTGACGAGGGACAGGAAACACACAACTATATGTCTGAATGTGTACATTTCTGAATTATTGTGTTTGCATCTAATTCTTGTATAAAATGAATGAGTAAAGATGAAACTATTTGTGAAAGGATGTAATGTGATGTTAACCTTTAAGTTTAACTTGTCAGCGGCCACGCACCCGTGAGCACAGACCTGATTGGGCATCATTGAAGCGCCCTCTTCTACTGCTAGGAATAAAAGCCCCTCCTAAGAAAATCCTCTCTAGACTAATCAAACCCACAGAGTGAGCTGTGATTGTGAACAGTTAAGACTAAGCAAACCCACAGAGTGAGCTGTGATTGTGAACAGTTAAGACGCAAACCCCGGCATAAGCAAAGGTTGCAATGGTTGTTGAATTCCTAACCAACCCATGTGGAGCGTTGGCTACACGGCTGGAAATGGTGAAACTCTGAGACATTCGAACCCTACGGAATAAGAGCAAATCTTAGATACGAAGTACTAGTCTGCAGCTAGAAATGACGTAAACCGAGGACGAGAATACAGACAACCGCCGAAACATCTATCTATGAGAACATTTCTGAATGGTACTCTGAAGTATCCATTCTAACCACGAAATACTTCAGGGAAACAGGAAGAGAGAGAGAGAGACTCAGATGAACTCTCCAGCAGACGGACCGGATTCCAACAGAGAAGACAACAATGACATACACCGTAAATATGAACTCGCAATTATCCTCGAATGAGCAGCCATTCATGTGCGAAGGATTAGCATTTCAATCTATATAATTATAGACTGTGTAATGAATCCATTTGGTCTTTCCCGCTCTTTCTCAGGCCACACCCCCTTCGCTTTGTCCAGCAAGCCGTCCTATCGGTTTAGCCCACCAGGGGATCTTCCTTATCATTGTTAGTAACCAATATCTATTGTTTGTTTGTTATGCATTCCTGTGATTATTTATTTAGTAAATAAATGATTAAGCCAATTGGTGATTTGGATGATTGGATGATTTATAGTAAAGGCTGGGTTCATGTAGATAACCAAGAATTTGCAACGTTCATATGAGTCTGACGTGAGGTAAAGAGTAATTCATTAATAACAAAGTACAGATTGTTCAGATATACACAAAAAAATTATCACGTGTCCTGGTTTGAACTAGACAGCATCCTCACATCTTGATAGTCATTAACATTGAACTAGACAGCATCCTCACATCTTGATAGTCATTAACATTGAACTAGACAGCATCCTCACATCTTGATAGTCATTAACATTGAACTAGACAGCATCCTCATGTCTTGATAGTCATTAACATTGAACTAGACAGCATCCTCACATCTTGATAGTCATTAACATTGAACTAGACAGCATCCTCACATCTTGATAGTCATTAACATTGAACTAGACAGAATCCTCACATCTTGATAGTCATTAACATTGAACTAGACAGCATCCTCACATCTTGATAGTCATTAACATTGAACTAGACAGCATCCTCACGTCTTGATAGTTATTAACATTGTCCCTAATCATTGACTTTGTGTTTTTCTAATCCGAACTCTTTGAATTACCACTGGGATTCCTGCCGTTCCGTACACCTTAGTTTCTATATTGACCTCAAACTGACATAAATGGCGTACTTCTCCCAGCACTGTTGAAGTCAACACACTGCAAAGTTCAGCCGTTGTTTTCTCGACTACACATTACGTGTGCCCCTAAAATTGATAGCCAGCCAACACCTCCGTCCTCAGTCCAAACGTCCCTTGAAATGTGAAATGGAAAGATCACAATACATCCCTCCATCAGCTTTCTACAGTCCTGTCAGCATGTCACGCGTCAAGAGTACGATGTAACCCACACGTCTATCACGTTAGTGATGGATCGCCCGGAGGCAGGTAGAAATGGAACAACACACAACATGGTTTCTGCCAAGCACGATTAACACCATCTTCTTTGGGTTGTTCCACAAGAAGACATTAGCTGTGGTTAACTACAGTGTACGGAACCCGACATCAAAGTGTACATGAGAGAGAATGTAACAATTAAGTTAGAGATATTTTTTTTGTACTAACACAGACCTATATTTTTTTGTACAAACACGGACCTATATTTTGTTACAAAGGCTAATGTTGAAACATGTAACAATATATATTTTTTTATTCAATAAAGGCATTTGAAACACTTAAATGAAGAGAGTTTTGGCTCTGTCCTCCTCCTTTAAAAAAATATATACTTTTGTCTTATTGTTGAACATTTGGAAAGGACATGACATAAGGCCAGTATCGTCAGATATATGAGTGTGGATGTGTTTTGGAGAGAGGGCCTGTAGAATCAAACGTGAGTGTGGATGGGTTTTGGAGAGAGGACCTGTATTGTCAGATATGTGAGTGTGGATGGGTTTTGGAGAGAGGGCCTGTATCGTCAGATATGTGAGTGTGGATGGGTTTTGGAGAGAGGGCCTGTATCATCAGATATGTGAGTGTGGATGGGTTTTGTGCAAATTGAGCAAGTTCAGTAGACAAAACTGCTTGGAGTTACCTTGGATTGTAAACGTCTTCGGTCAAAACATACTGATGCAACAGTAGCTAAAATGGGGAGAAGTCTGTCCTTAATAAAGCATTGCTCTACCTTCTTAAGGCCCTAGATGGCACAGATAGAGATGGCAGCTTCGCTTCTAGTCCTTAGGAAACTGTGCAGTCTTTAGTTTTTGTATGTATTATTTCTTGAATTATTAGCCCAGAAAAGCTTACAAGCTCAACTTACAAGCACAAGCAGAACTACGAACAGGGATACGGCTTTCCCAAGGCAGATCCTTTGTCTGCACATCACAAAGAATTTGAAGTGTTTCCAGAGGCCGACCCAAAACAACGCTGCCGGAGGAGAGGGTATCGAAGAGGTCTTCTAGTGAGGCTTCGGATGCTCGCACACCACCCACCGCTTCCGAGTATATTACTCGCTAATGTCCAGTCCCTAGTTAACAAAGTTGATGAAATCAGGGCAAGAGTTGCTTTCCAAAGAGATATCAGGGATTGTAACACACTCTATTTCACGGAAACATGGCCAGCATGGGACATGCTGTCGGAGACAGTACAGCCAGTACAGCCGGCTGGTGTGTTTACGGACATATTCAATCAATCCCTAATGTAGTCTGCTGACCCCACATACTTTAAGGTGGCCACCATTGTTCCTGTTTCCAAGAAACCTAACTAAATGACTATCGCCCTGTAGCACTCACTTCTGTTATCATGAAATACTTTGAAGTACTTTGAGAGACTATTCATATCACCCTCACCCTACCTGTCACCCTAGACCCACTTCAATTTGCTTACTGCCCCAATAGGCCAACAGACAATGCAATCGCCATCACACTGCACACTGCCCTAACCCATCTGGACAAGAGAATTAGTATGTAAGAATAATAATGCTGTTCATTGACTACAGCTCAGCATTCATCACCATAGTACCCTCCAAACTCTTCATTAAGCTTGAGTCCCTGGGTCTTGACCCCACCCTGTGCAACTGAGTCCTGGACTTCCTGATGGGGCGCTGCCAGATGGGGAAGGTAGGAAACAACATCTCCACTCTGCTGATCCTCAACACTGGGGCCCCACAAGGATGCGTTCTCAGCCCTGTACTCCCTGTGCATGGCCATGCACGCCTCAAACTCAAATCATGAAGTTGGCAGACCACACTACAGTGGTAGGCTTGACACCAACAACAACGAGATGACCTACAGAGAGGAGGTGAGGGCCCTCGGAGTGTTGTGTCAGGAAAATAACCTCTCACTCAATGTCAGCAAAACAAAATAGATTATTGTGGATAGCAAAGGGAGAACCCCCAATCCACATTCACAGGACATCAGTGGAGAAGATCTTCTCACCGACAAACTGAAATGGTCCACGCACACTGGAATCTGGTCAAACTAAGGAATCTGAAAAAATGTGGCTTGTCACTAACTTTTACAGATGCACAATCGAGAGCATCCTGTCGGGCTGTATCACCGCCTGGTACGGCAACTGCACCGCCCACAACCGCAAGGCTCTCCAGAGTATGGTGCGCTCTGCGCAACGCATCACCCGGGGCAAACTACCTGCCCTTCAGGACACCTACAACACCCGATGTCACAGGAAGGCAAAAAATATAATCGAGGACTAAACATCCGAGCCACTGCCTGTTCACCCCGCTTCCATTCAGAAGGCGAGGTCAGTACAGGTGCATCAAAGCTGGGACAGAGAGACTGAAAAACAGCTTCTATCTCAAGGCCATCAGATTGTTAAACAGCTTCTATCTCAAGGCCATCAGACTGTTAAACAGCTTCTAAATCAAGGCCATCAGACTGTTAAACAGCTTCTATCTCAAGGCCATCAGACTGTTAAACAGCTTCTATCTCAAGGCCATCAGAATGTTAAATAGCTTATATCTCAAGGCCATCAGACTGTTAAACAGCTTCTATCTCAAGGCCATCAGACTGTTAAACAGCTTCTCTCTCAAGGCCATCAGACTGTTAAACAGCTTCTATCTCAAGGCCATCAGACTGTTAAACAGCTTCTATCTCAAGGCCATCAGACTGTTAAACAGCTTCTCTCTCAAGGCCATCAGACTGTTAAACAGCTTCTATCTCAAGGCCATCAGACTGTTAACCTGTTAGATCTCTAGGGGCGCTATTTCATTTTTGGAAACAGGAAATGAGCAGAATTTCTGAAGCTCTGTTTTCTAATGTCTCCTTATATGGCTGTGAATACGACAGGAATAAGCTTAGACCTTCTGCCGTTTCCCCAAGATGTCGGCAGCATTGTGACGTATTTGTAGGCATATCATTGGAAGATTGACCATAAGAGACTACATTTTCCAAGAGTCCGCCTGGTGTCCTGCGTCGAAACTGGTGCGCAAAGCCAGGTGCAAGTATTTTTCGATTTGATTGAGAGGAGAAACCATGCTTCCACGAACGATATATCATCGAAGAGATATGTGAAAAACACCTTGAGGATTGATTCTAAACAACGTTTGCCATGTTTTCAGTCGATATTATGGAGTTAATTTGGAAAAAAGTTTTCGTTTTGAGGACTGAATTTTCGGGTTTTTTTTGGTAGCCAAATGTGATGTACAAAACGGAGCTATTTCTAATACACAAAGAATCTTTTTGGAAAAACTGAGCATTTGCTATCTAACTGAGTCTCCTCATTGAAAACATCCGAAGTTCTTCAAAGGTAAATTATTTTATTTGAAGGCTTTTATGTTTTTGTTGAAATGTTGCGTGCTGGATGCTAACGCTAATGCTAATGCTAAATGCTACGCTAGCTAGCTACTTTTACACAAATGATTGTTTTCCTATGGTTGAGAAGCATATTTTGAAAATCTGAGATGACAGTGTTGTTTACAAAAGGCTAAGCTTGAGAGATGGCATATTTATTTCATTTCATTTCATGAATAGTTAATGTTGCGTTATGGTAATGAGCTTGAGTCTGTATTCACGATCCCGGATCCGGGATGGGGAGATCAGAAAGGTTAAGGACAGAGTTGTGGAGAAGTACAGATCAGGGTTGGGTTATAAAGAAATACAGAAACTTTGAACATCCCACGGAACACCATTATATACAGTATTAAAAAATGGAAAGAATATGGCACCACAACAAACCTATCAAGAGAGGGCCGCCCACCGAAACCCACTGACCAGGTAAGGAGGGTATTAATCAGAGAGGCAACAAAGAGACCAAAGAGAACCCTGAAGGAGCTGCAAAGCTCCACAGCGGAGATTGGAGTATCTGTCCATAGGACCACTTAAAGCCGTACACTCCACAGAGCTGGGCTTTATGGAAGAGTGGCCAGAAAAAAAAGCCATTGCCAAAAGACATGTGCTGTGGGGATGTTTTTCACCGGCAGGGACTGGGTAACTGGTCAGAATTGAAGGAATGATGGATGGCTCTAAATACAGGGAAATTCTTGAGGGAAACCTGTTTCAGTCTTCTAGAGATTTGAGACTGGGACGGAGGGAGGGGGGGGATAGTTATGCATGCTCAAGTTCTGTTTTTTTTGGCTTTCACAATAAAATATAGTTTGATGAAAAATACTTTCATTTTCAGCCATAGGAAAAATAAATAATAATAAATCAAATGATTCACACCCTCAAAAAATCATTTTTTAAATTCCAGGTTGTAAGGCAACAATATAGGACCAATTCCAACGGGGGGGGGGGGATACTTTCGCAAACCACTGTCATAAATGGAATACTAGTGATTTCAATGACACGACATTAAGAACGTTTACATATCTCACGTTACTTATCTCATATGTATATAGATTACGGTATCCTGTATCCTACACTATCTATTCTATACTATCTATTGCATCCTTAGCCGCTGTCACAGCTCATCCATATATTTTATATTTATATATTCTTATCCCATTCCTTTACTAGATTGTGTGTATTAGGTTTTGTTGTGGAATTGTTAGATACTGCTGCACTGTCAAATCTAGAAGAATAAGCATTTCACTACACTCGCAATCACATCTGCTAACCATCTGTATGTGACCAATACCATTTGATTTGATTTGTCACACCTGAACAACTGTCCAGTAGTTTGTTCAGGTTTCACAAAGAGGTACTTTAAAAGTTACAATTGGCCAGAACAAGGCTGGCTCTTAAATATACACAGAGAGCCAACATGAATCATATGTCCAGACAGAGTGTTGAGTTTATGAATTCCCGGTTCATTAACCCAATTTAACACAGGCTACTGTTTGGCAGTATCCCGTGCCAAATAAATCAAGGATCACAGAATAAAACAACAGCGACCATGGTTGGCAGATAGCAGGTTGACTGGCATGTCAGACCCCGGGTACTGGTGAGTACAACACAACCAACAAACAGCATAACACATAACACCTGTCTGTGAGGGTTGCTACAGAGCCTCCCGCACCACAAAGTCCTTCGTCGTCCCCGAGGGAACAAACAAAGTCTCTGAAGCGACCCGGATGTCTCCTTTGCCTGCATGGCCATGATGGGAGCAGAGTGTCCAGATGTGGATCAGGGGGCTAGTCCATGGTAGGGGGCTGCCCCTCTGGGGCCCAGGGGATGAAGGCAGGGACATGAGGGACAAGGAGGAGGGAACAGGGGATACATTCCATGTCTCTGGGGAACCACTCAGTGAAACAGGGAGGAAGATTGGGTGAGTGGGCTGTCTGGAGCCTTGTCTGCCGCACCTCTTTCTCAGGGGGCTGTAGATGCAGACCAGCTACCTAGCCCCGGGTGTGCACGTCATAGTTCCTCTTCTTCCTCACACCTGCAATCACCAGCTGCTCTCTGGCGAAGGTGTGGGCTTTCTCCAGGCGGTCCTGGAGTCTCCGGGGATACTCCGGGTTCCAGCACATACTCCGGAACAGGAGGGCTCCGGGACATACTCCGGAACAGGAGGGCTCCGGAACATACTCCGGAACAAGAGGGCTCCGGAACATACTCCGGAACAGGAAGGCTCCGGGACATACTCCGGAACAGGAGGGCTCCGGAACATACTCCGGAACAGGAGGGTTCCGGAACAAGATGGCTATCCAGGGGTCGACCAAACGGATCTCTTTCCCCAGCATGAGGGGGGCAAGCGTGCAAGAGGTGGAGTCTTGGACACCGGAGCAGCATGCCATGAGGCATATGGGCAAGTGCTTGTCCCAGTCACGATGTTGTTTTGCTGAGAGACGATGTCCAGCTGCTGTCCAAGCGTTTTGTTAAAGCGCTCCACAAGGCAATCACTTTGAGGATGGAGAGGAGTAGTGAGGGTCTTGTGCATACCCAGCGTCATACCCAGCCAGTTTCTGCCCTGGTCCCTGTGGATGGCCTCCGCAGCTCCAAACCTGCTGAACATCCTCGCTGTCAGGGCATCGACGATGGTCTCTGCCTCCTGGTCAGGCAGAGCATAGGCTTCGGGCCATTTTGTGAAATACTCCATGGCCATGAGCACCCAACGGTTTCCACTGTCTGTGGTGGGAAATGACTCAACCACATCTACTCCCACCCTCTCCACACAAGCCCCAACTGGGAACTGTTGGAGCTGAGCATGAGAACGGCCTGGAGGGCCCTTCACAGTGGTGGCAAAGTCATCCACATCTCTCTTGTGCTGCCCCCCATAAAGCCCTGATGGCGGTTGCGGAGGGTTTTTATGACCCCAAGGTGTCCGGTCTCCACCCCCCCCAATGAATACTCTGGAGCACAGCCTCACGCAGTGATTTTGGGACCACCACCTGCCACCACTCCTCTCCCGTATCTGGCTCCTTCCATGCCCGCTGTAGCACGCCATCAGCCAGCCACAGTCTCTCAAACTTTGACCACAATCCTTTGGTCACAAGTGAAGGCCTCTATCCGCTCAGTGTTGGCACCCGTCTGCAGTACAGGGCCGACAGGACATGGCGTCGGCATTGGAGTGGAGTGCCCCTGCCCTGTAAACCACTGGATAGCAGAGTGGTCAGTCCTTCTGCTAAAGGCCAAGCCACCCAGGTAGTACTTAAAGTGTCTGATGGAAGCGACAAAAGCTCCCATCGGGTGACATAGTAGCAGCGCTCATGCTTGTTGAATGTTTTACTGAAGTACACCATCACTCTCTCCCCCTCCTGCCCCACCTGGGCCAGCACCCCACCCATGCCCACATTGCTCGCATCTCTGTCCAGGGTAAAGGGCAAGGTGAGGTCCGGGTGGGCGGGGGAGGGGGGGTGAGCACGGGGGCCTCAATCAGCGCAAGTTCGAAGGTGTTGAAGGCATCCTCACACTCCTCTGTCCAAGTGAAGGCCTTGTCCTTCGGCAGCAGACGGTTCAGGGGAGCAGCAACGCTTGAGAAGCCCCGTACAAACCTCCTGTTGTACAAGGCTAGGCCCAGGAAGCTCTTTAGCTATTGGTGGTCGTTTGGGGTGGGCCAGTCTCGGACGGCCCCCACTTTGTCCTCCATGGTGCTGATACCCACCTCCCCCACTTGTTGGCCAACGAAGGACACCGCTCTCCTCATGAAGTGGCACTTCTCATGGTGGAGCTTCAGGCCTGCAGCAACCACCTTCTCCAGAACACACTGTATAGTCTCCAGGGCTGAATGGAAGGAGCTGCCATGGGCCAGGATGTCATCGAGGTATACCAGACACTGCTGTCGGGGATGCCATCCAGCACCCTGTCCATCAAACGCTCAAAAGTAGCTGGAGCGTTGCACAGGCCGAAGCACAGGACCTTGAACTGCCAGTTTCCTCTGTTAGTGGAGAATGCAGTTTTGGCTCTGGCCTCTGGGGAGAGGGGCACCTGCCAGTAGCCACTGCGGAGGTCTAGTGAGGAGAACCAGGAGGACCCCCTAACCAGGTCAAGCGTGGCTGAAATAGTCAAATCCACCAATTTGAAGGGGTGTCCACATACCTTTGTATATATAGTGTATATACTGTAACTGCATTAATGTTGCTGGACCCCAGGAAGAGTAGCTGCTGCATTGGCAGGAACTAATGGGGATCCTTAATAAACCCCAGGAAGAGTAGCTGCTGCCTTGGCAGGAACTAATGGGGATCCATAATAAACCCCAGGAAGAGTAGCTGCTGCATTGGCAGGAACTAATGGGGATCCTTAATAAACCCCAGGAAGACTATCTGCTGCCTTGGCAGGAACTAATGGGGATCCTTAATAAACCTCAGGAAGAGTAGCTGCTGCCTTGACAGGAACTAATGGGGATCCATAATAAACCCCAGGAAGAGTAGCTGCTGTCTTGACAGGAACTAATGGCGATCCATAATAAACCCCAGGAGGAGTAGCTGCTGCCTTGACAGGAACTAATGGGGATCCATAATAAACCCCAGGAAGAGTAGCTGGCTGCCTTGGCAGGAACTAATGGGGATCCATAATAAACCCCAGGAAGAGTAGCTGGCTGCCTTGGCAGGAACTAATGGGGATCCATAATAAACCCCAGGAAGAGTAGCTGCTGCCTTGGCAGGAACTAATAGGGATCCATAATAAACCCCAGGAAGAGTAGCTGCTGCCTTGACAGGAACTAATGGGGATCCTTAATAAACCCCAGGAAGAGTAGCTGCTGCATTGGCAGGAACTAATGGGGATCCTTAATAAACCCCAGGAAGAGTAGCTGCTGCCTTGACAGGAACTAATGGGGATCCATAATAAACCCCAGGAAGAGTAGCTGCTGCCTTGGCAGGAACTAATGGGGATCCATAATAAACCCCAGGAAGAGTAGCTGCTGCCTTGGCAGGAACTAATGGGGATCCATAATAAACCCCAGGAAGAGTATCTGCTGCCTTGGCAGGAACTAATGGGGATCCATAATAAACCCCAGGAAGAGTAGCTGCTGCCTTGACAACAGGAACTAATGGGGATCCATAATAAACCCCAGGAAGAGTAGCTGCTGCCTTGGCAGGAACTAATGGGGATCCATAATAAACCCCAGGAAGAGTAGCTGCTGCCTTGGCAGGAACTAATGGGGATCCATAATAAACCCCAGAAAGAGTAGCTGCTGCCTTGGCAGGAACTAATGGGGATCCATAATAAACCCCAGGAAGAGTAGCTGCTGCCTTGGCAGGAACTAATGGGGATCCGTAATAAACCCCAGGAAGAGTAGCTGCTGCCTTGGCAGGAACTAATGGGGATCCTTAATAAATGCAAATACATGCACGTCTAGGCAGGTGTTTAACAGCGTTGGAATCAGTCACTGAAAGGTCACTGGTTCAAATTCCTGAGAGGACTATCTGAAAAATCTTTTGATGTGCCCTTGAGCTGGGCACTTAACTCACGTCACCCTTCCAGGCTGTATCACAGCAAGGCCGGTGTTGGCGGCGCACGATCGGCCCAGCGTGGCCCAGGGTAGGCCGTAGGCCGCAATTGTAAATAACATTTTTTTCTTAACTGACTAAAATAAATAATTGCTCCGGTAAATCGCTCGGGATTAGAGCGTAAGCTAAATGACTAAAATGTAGTGTGGATGTGTTTTGGAGAGAGGGCCTGTAGCATCAACCATTAGTGTGGACATGTGTTTTGGAGAGAGGGCCAGTAGCATCCACCATGAGTGTGGACATGTGTTTTGGAGAGAGGGCCTGTAGCATCAACCATGAGTGTGGACATGTGTCTTGGAGAGAGGGCCTGTAGCATCAACCATGAGTGTGAACATGTGTCTTGGAGAGAGGGCCCGTAGCATCAGACTTGTGAGTGTGGACATGTGTTTTGGAGAGAGGGCCTGTAGCATCAATCATGAGTGTGGACATGTGTTTTGGAGAGAGGGCCTGTAGCATCAACCATGAGTGTGGACATGTGTTTTGGAGAGAGGGCCTGTAGCATCAATCAGCATCAATAAAGTGATAATTATCTTGTTGTTTATTTCTAATACATCACTGTGTGTCTAATACATCACTGTGTGTCTAATACATCACTGTGTGTCTAATACATCACTGTGTGACTAATACATCACTGTGTGACTAATACATCACTGTGTGTCTAATACATCACTGTGTGTCTAATACATCACTGTGTGACTAATACATCACTGTGTGTCTAATACATCACTGTGTGACTAATACATCACTGTGTGTCTAATACATCACCGTGTGTCTAATACATCACTTTATGTCTAATACATCACTGTGTGTCTAATACAACACTGTGTGTGTAATACATCACTGTGTGACTAATACATCACTGTGTGTCTAATACATCACTGTGTGTCTAATACATCACTGTGTGTCTAATACATCACTGTATGTGTAATACATCACTGTGTGTCTAATACATCACTGTGTGTCTAATACATCACTTTATGTCTAATACATCACTTTATGTCTAATACATCACTGTGTGTCTAATACATCACTGTGTGTGTAATACATCACTGTGTGACTAATACATCACTGTGTGTCTAATACATCACTGTGTGTGTAATACATCACTGTGTGACTAATACATCACTGTGTGTCTAATACATCACTGTGTGTCTAATACATCACTGAGTGTATTTACTCTTTTAACTCCAGCGTTTAGTTCCCAGGAGCCTCTGACATGATCAGTCTGATATGATGGGCATTAGGAAACAAAATTAGGTCACCAAGAAGATGCAGAATACGCTGGACCAGAACATCCTGTTTGCACGGTGGACCGTCCTGACCTGTACCCAGTCTCCCATCTGTTCATTGCAGAATGCCATGATTACTGTATTTACGGGGCAGACTATAGGCCTCTGCGTCAGAGTTAGCAATAAGCATACTTAGTATGTTGGTACAATCTTCAGTATCATCACAACGTATTTTTCATCATTTTGCAAACGTATTTAAAGTATTAATAATAATAACTACCCTCTCTCTTTCATCAGGCTAGTAGTTTTAGTAGTTTCTGACAGGCTAGTAGCTTCAATTCCAATCACAAGCCAGTTTGTTTTAGTTCTTATACCTAATGACAAAAACTCTTCAAATGGTCAATTTGAGCGTTATATTTTGTACAGCTATCAAAGAAAACACAAACATAAAAAAAGACAAGACACAAGCTAAATCATGTAGGCTACCTTGGTCCGTTTTGGTCGAGTTACTGACTGCAGCGTGAACAACAATCAACAGGCTAGCTGCCATTAGTTAGCTCCCAGACTTTGGTAGCTAGCAATCTAGCTAACGTTATCTGAGGAGACACTATAGTGGCCTGGAAATACGATGACATCGCTAAGGTAGGCAAGTAATTATTAGGAATCAAATTTGCCATCATCATGTCATCAAATTTACTTTAAAGAGATGGCAATTACCATAGCTAGAAAGTTAGTCAAAAATCGCTAGCTAGCAATGCTAACGTTGACTAGCCAAGATCCTGTCTCGTCCCTCAATCTTAGCTAGCTTGCTAAAGTTATACTCCATCTAAACTCAATCTGGCGACATCACAATGATGACAAAAAGCTTTTTCCTACTAAAGATTGGTCTCCCTTAGAAATGTCATAGTTCTTCAAAGTCACTATAATCATCTTTCAACACCCTGCATTATCACATTCATGCATGCAAAACACTCACATACACAACTGATTACTGATTACACACACCATTGTATATTATACTTAGTTACTTATTTAATAAATATATATTTTGTTACTCCTTATCGCCACGTTGTCTCCCTTTTATTACGGGCTTTGAGCCGGGTTCGTGACACACTATAATGCACAAAAGCAGAACAGATGACAGAGACAGACATTTTTATAGAAATGCATTTTACATTGTATCATGCAGCGTTGTGTATCTTAATGTATTACATTTATTCTGTTTCATTTCCTGTTTGGGCCCTAGGAATAGTAGCCGATGCCTTGCCAGCAGCTAATTTGGGATTCTAATAAAATACAAAATATTAAATTTGAGATCCATGCAAAGCTTGATTTGCCTGGCTAGCTAGACGCTTTGTTCCGGCCAAATGCTACGCACATGTGGAACTCGGCAGTTTGAAATTTCGTCATTGGCTTTAATACTCTGATTGGTGAGAGAAGATCCAATCGCTCATGACTATGTTTAGTACAACGCCCCTCATCACCAAAAATTACTTAATTGACGGCTAAACTACAGAATGCTTATTATTAGTTTATATTTTATTTTGTTTAACCTTTATTTAACAAGTCAAGTCAGCTAAGAACAAATTCTTATTTACAATGACGGCCTACCAAAAGGGAAACTTCCTCCTGCGTGGATGGGGCAGGGATTAAAAATAAAAATAAATGAAACATAAATATAGGACAAAACACATCACTACAAGAGAGACAACACTACATAAAGAGAGACCTAAGACAACAACATAGCAAAGGAGCAACACATGACAACACAGCATGGTAGCTGCACAACATGACAACGACATGGTAGCTGCACAACATGACAACAACATGGTAGCTGCACAACATGACAACAACATGGTAGCTGCACAACATGACAACACAGCATGGTAGCTGCACAACATGACAACAACATGGTAGCTGCACAACATGACAACAACATGGTAGCAACACAACATGGGAGCAGCAAAAACATGGGACAAACATTATTGGGCCCAGACAACAGCACAAAAGGCAAGAAGGTTAGAGACAACAATACATCACGCAAAGAAGCCACAACTGTCAGTATCCATGATGGAGTCTTTGAATGAAGAGATGGAGATAAAACTGTCCAGTTTGAGTGTTTGTTGCAGCTCGTTCCAGTTGCTAGCAGGCACATTTAGCGACAACATCTATGGGAACATTTGTTGTTTCTCATACCTGTGGAGAACGCATGGAGATAACTCATTGTGTGAAATAGGATAATACTACTACTAATAATAATATTAACAACAACAACAAAAATAATAATCAACAATAATAACAACAATAATAATAACAACATTAATAATAATAGTAACAATAATAATAATAATAATACTAAATTGTTATTATTGTTACTATTATTAATCTATAAAGTATGACAATAAAACATTTTCTGTCAAATAATACAGTTTACAACAATGTAGTTAATTGCTTCAAAATGTTAATCAATAGTAATTGAGTCTGTAATTGAATTGGCCTTAATGTAGAGGGACACAGTCTTCAAGGGCTATAATCTTGATGGTTTCTGTGTCTCTTTCGTACCTAATTGATCGATTCAAATGCCATTGATTTACTAGTGAATGACTAAAGTTCACACACGTGGTCACCCAGGTAGAAATAAGTATCTGATTACAAAGCAAAGAAACATAATAAAATTTAAAAAATTGTATTTAACCTTTATTTAACCAGGTAGGCTAGTTGAGAACAAGTTCTCATTTACAATTGCGACCTGGACCAAGAGAAAGCATAGCAGTTCGACACAAAGCAACAACACAGAGTTACACATGGAATGAACAAAACATACAGTCAATAATACAGTAGAACAAAAGAAAACAAAGTCTAGATGTAACAGTATAACTTTAGACTGTCCCCTCGCCCATACCCGGGCGCAAACCAGGGACGCTCTGCACACATCAACAACAGTCACCCTCGAAGCATCGCTCCACAAAAGCCGCGGCCCTTGCAGAACAAGGGGAACCACTACTTCAAGGTCTCAGAGCAAGTGACGTCACCCATTGAAACACTATTTAGCGTGCACCACCGCTAACTAAGCTAGCGTTTCACATCCGTTACATCAGCACCACCGCTAACTAAGCTAGCGTTTCACATCCGTTACATCAGCACCACCGCTAACTAAGCTAGCCGTTTCACATCCGTTACATCAGCACCACCGCTAACTAAGCTAGCCGTTTCACATCCGTTACATCAGCACCACCGCTAACTAAGCTACCCGTTTCACATCCGTTACATCAGCACCACCGCTAACTAAGCTAGCCGTTTCACATCCGTTACATCAGCACCACCGCTAACTAAGCTACCCGTTTCACATCCGTTACATCAGCACCACCGCTAACTAAGCTAGCCGTTTCACATCCGTTACAGCAGCACCACCGCTAACTAAGCTAGCCGTTTCACATCCGTTACATCAGCACCACCGCTAACTAAGCTAGCCGTTTCACATCCGTTACATCAGCACCACCGCTAACTAAGCTAGCCGTTTCACATCCGTTACATCAGCATCACCGCTAACTAAGCTAGCCGTTTCACATCCGTTACATCAGCATCACCGCTAACTAAGCTAGCCGTTTCACATCCGTTACATATACACAGTTAGTGCAAATTAAATCAAAGAAGGGAGTTAAGGCAATAAACAGGCCATGGTGGCGAAGTAATTACAATATGACAATTAAACACTGGAATGGTAGAGTTAATACCCTGCAGCCTTCTGGGACAGTAAGAGTGGATTCCCTAACGTAAAAGCATGTTGGTTATTTCCACTAACCATACATTTTTACATGTTACATTTAGGCAACAACCTGTGTTAAACGGTCCCTCTAGGGGTCACCTTGCATTTAACCTCTTTTCAGTGTCAAGATACGACATCTGTCTTCTCCAAACCCTCCGTCTAGGGGTCACATTGCATTTAACCTCTTTTCATTGTCAAGATACGACATATGTCTTCTCCAAACCCTCCCTCTAGGGGTCACCTTGCATGTAACCTCTTTTCAGTGTCAAGATACTACATCTGTCTTCTCCAAACCCTCCGTCTAGGGGTCACCTTGCATGTAACCTCTTTTCAGTGTCAAGATACTACATCTGTCTTCTCCATTCCCTCCCTCTAGGGGTCACCTTGCATGTAACCTCTTTTCAGTGTCAAGATACTACATCTGTCTTCTCCATTCCCTCCCTCTAGGGGTCACCTTGCATGTAACCTCTTTTCAGTGTCAAGATACTACATCTGTCTTCTCCAAACCCTCCGTCTAGGGGTCACCTTGCATGTAACCTCTTTTCAGTGTCAAGATACTACATCTGTCTTCTCCAAACCCTCCCTCTAGGGGTCACCTTGCATGTAACCTCTTTTCAGTGTCAAGATACTACATCTGTCTTCTTTATTCCCTCCCTCTAGGGGTCACCTTGCATGTAACCTCTTTTCAGTGTCAAGATACTACATCTGTCTTCTTCATTCCCTCCCTCTAGGGGTCACCTTGCATGTAACCTCTTTTCAGTGTCAAGATACTACATCTGTCTTCTTCATTCCCTCCCTCTAGGGGTCACCTTGCATGTAACCTCTTTTCAGTGTCAAGATACTACATCTGTCTTCTCCATTCCCTCCCTCTAGGGGTCACCTTGCATGTAACCTCTTTTCAGTGTCAAGATACTACATCTGTCTTCTTCATTCCCTCCCTCCCACCCATTAACATGTGCTGTAGCAGAGAACAACAAAGCATGTGTTGTAGCAGAGAACAGCAGATGGTTGTTCTGGGTTGCGTTCCAGCTGGACCCCTAGTCCCTGCATACTGTAGTGCCCTAGTTTTGACCAGAGATGATATGAGCCCCCATCAGAAGTAGTGCACTAGTTTTGACCAGAGCTGATATGAGCACTCATCAGAAGTAGTGCACTAGTTTTGACCAGAGCTGATATGATCCCCCATCAGAAGTAGTGCACTAGTTTTGACCAGAGCTGATATGAACCCCCATCAGAAGTAGTGCACT
Organism: Oncorhynchus mykiss; assembly: GCF_057628025.1. Classification (NCBI taxonomy): domain Eukaryota; kingdom Metazoa; phylum Chordata; class Actinopteri; order Salmoniformes; family Salmonidae; genus Oncorhynchus; species Oncorhynchus mykiss. The sequence goes on along the minus strand of NC_143038.1, from coordinate 74,267,544 downwards.
AGTATTGACCAGAGCTGATATGAGCCACCATCAGAAGTAGTGCACTAGTTTTGACCAGAGCTGATATGAACCCCCATCAGAAGTAGTGCACTAGTTTTGACCAGAACTGATATGAGCCACCATCAGAAGTAGTGCACTAGTTTTTACCAGAGCTGATATGAGCCCCCATCAGAAGTAGTGCACTAGTTTTGACCAGAGCTGATATGAGCCCCCATCAGAAGTAGTGCACTAGTTTTGACCAGAGCTGATATGAGCCCCCATCAGAAGTAGTGCACTAGTATTGACCAGAGCTGATTTGAGCCCCCATCAGAAGTAGTGCACTAGTATTGACCAGAGCTGATATGAGCCCCCATCAGAAGTAGTGCACTAGTTTTGACCAGAGCTGATATGAGCCCCCATCAGAAGTAGTGCACTAGTTTTGACCAGATCTGATATGAACCCCCATCAGAAGTAGTGCACTAGTTTTGACCAGAACTGATATGAGCCCCCATCAGAAGTAGTGCACTAGTATTGACCAGAGCTGATATGAGCCCCCATCAGAAGTAGTGCACTAGTTTTGACCAGAGCTGATATGAGCCCCCATGAGAAGTAGTGCACTAGTTTTGACCAGAGCTGATATGAGCCCCCATCAGAAGTAGTGCACTAGTTTTGACCAGAGCTGATATGAGCCCCCATCAGAAGTAGTGCACAACAGTCCCTTCAGAAAGTATTCACACCATTGAATTAGTTTCCACATTTTCTTGTGTTACAGCCTGAATTTAAACTAGATCATATTGAGATTTTGTTCACTGGCCTACACACAACACCCCATAATGTTAAAGTAGAATTATGTATATATGTTTTTCTTTACAATTGAATTTAATTTTTTTTTAAAGTGAAATGTCTTGAGTCAATAGGGCTCTGGTGAAAATTAGGGCTTAGGGTTCCTTTTGGAACTCAACCTATTGGAATGAAGCCCTTTCTCAATCTCTCTCCGTGACAGTCAAGCCCCTCTGGGTTTTCAGAACTGGGCTGTTTAGAATGGTGACTGATTAAGATAGATACACATTAGTTCTTGATCAGAACAACAGGGTATGTGTGTGTGTGTGTGTGTGTGTGTGTTTATAGCAGTACATCATTTTGTGCTCCCCTTTCACCATGCATTAATATCAGAAGTCGGATGGCACTATGGTGTGAAAAGATTGTCTACTAAATGATTAACTAAATATAGACACAAACCGGACAATTTATTATGTACACCCATCAACTGGCATCATGTAGTTGCTGCAGATTGGTGATTGGCGTTGATCCAGTGTTGGCGATGGCGTGCCCACTGGAGCCACTTCTTCTTGTTTTTAGCTGATAGGAGTGGAACCTGGTGTGGTCATCTGCTGCGATAGCCAATCCGTGACAAGGACTGACGAACCTGGTGTGGTCATCTGCTGCGATAGCCAATCCGTGACAAGGACCGACGAACCTGGTGTGGTCATCTGCTGCGATAGCCAATCCGTGACAAGGACCGACGAACCTGGTGTGGTCATCTGCTGCGATAGCCAATCCGTGACAAGGACCGACGAACCTGGTGTGGTCATCTGCTGCGATAGCCAATCCGTGACAAGGACCGACGAACCTGGTGTGGTCATCTGCTGCGATAGCCAATCCGTGACAAGGACCGACGAACCTGGTGTGGTCATCTGCTGCGATAGCCAATCCGTGACAAGGACCGACGAGTTGTGTGTTCTCTAGATGCCGTTCTACACACCACTGTTGTACTGTGCCGCTATTTCTCTGTTTGTGGCCCATTCCTGCCATCCTCCTTTAACCTCTCTCCTTTTCGCCCCCCACTGGACTGCCGTTGATGGGATATTTTTAGATGGTCGCACCATTCTTGGTAAACCCTAGAAACTGTCATGTGTGAAGAGCCCAGGAGGGCAGCCGTTTCTGAGATACTGGATCCGGGGGCGCCTGGAAACGACAATCATTCCATGATCACAGTCACTTCGGTCACTTGTTTAGCCCATTCTAACATTCAATAGAAAAGTAACTGAATGCCTTGATGCCTGTCTGCTTGCTTTACATAGCAAGCCACGGCCACTTGACTCACTGTCTGTAGTAGCGATCCATTTTCGTGAACGGGGTGGTGTACCAAATAAACTGTCCCGTGAGTGTAAGTTTAAAAATGGACAATTGGACAATTGCAAAGCATGCTGAGTATTATTCTAATGAGTTCCCGCCCCACAAAACACATTTTTGTCTACAAGGGATACAGATGTTTTCAAAATGGACTTTTTTGTAGCAGGTTTAGGAGAATTAACGGGATAGGTTAGGATAATTAGGTTAAGCCGTATCCTATCTGAAAACATGACCCTGAAACAAAGCCAAAACTTTTTACCCAGTGTGCTTTGCAGTTCATTTTGGTATGTTCATTTTCACATATACATTTTGGTCATTTAGCAGACCCTTATGCAGTGTGGCTTCCAGTCAGGTCAATAAACAACACGTCACAGTCAAGTCAAATGCTTCCGTAACCATTACTGAGAATGTTGTTGCTGTTCTGTATTTTGATAACATTCATCTCTATGGTATGGTCATTTTATTTTGTAATTTTAGCCCATTCCCTTTACAGCACACTACCTCCCTTGTATAGGGCTCCATGGGCCCTGGTTAGAAGTGGTATTTAGGGAATAGGCTGCCATTTTAAATGCAGAATATAAATGATGAATACAATGTTATTGTTATTTTAATATGCAACAAAATGGAGGTGCTGAAGACGATAGAGCGCATTACTTTTGTTGTTACATTTAGCACTCACACTTCAACCCTTTGTGTGGTGATTGGGTCAATGGGACCCATTGTCAATGATTAGTAAAAACAAAAATTATACAATGAATCATTTTTTCAACCTGAGACTCATTGGCTTTGGCTCATTTCCTGTGAAGAACATGAAACATCTTCATTGAGTGCAAACTGCACCCCACTACACATTTATATTTATATTACATACAGTGCCTTGCAAAAGTATCCATCCCCTTGGCATGTTTCCTATTGTGTTAAATTACAACCTGTAATTTAAATAGATTTTTATTTGGATTTCATGTAATGGACATACACAAAATAGTCCAAATTGATAAAGTGAAATGAAAAAAAAAAGCTTGTTATTAATAAATATTCAAAAAAATAAAAAAAAACTGAAAAGTGGTGTGTGCATATGTATTCACCCCCTTTGCTATGAAGCCCCTAAATAAGATCTGGTGCAACCACTTACCTTCAGAAGTAACATAATTAGTTAAATGAAGTCCACCTGTGTGCAATCTAAGTGTCACATGATCTGTCACATGATCTCAGTATATATACACAAACACTTGTTCTGAAAGACCCCAGAGTTTGCAACACCACTAAGCAAGGGGCACCACCAAGCAAGTGGCAACATGAAGACCAAGGAGCTCTCCAAACAGGTCAGGGACAAAGTTGTGGAGAATTACGGATAAGGGTTTAAAAACGTTGAACATCCCACGGAGCACCATTAAATCCATTATTATAAAATTGAAAGAATATGGCATCACAAAAAGCCTGTCAAGAGAGGGTCACCCACTAAAACTCATGGACCAGGCAAGGAGGGCATTAAACAGAGAGACCAAAGATAACCCCGAGGGAGCTGCAAAGCTCCACAGCGGATATTGGAGTATCTGTCCATAGGTCCACTTTAAGCCGTACACTCCACAGAGCTGGGCTTTACGGAAAGGTGGGCAGAATAAAGCCATTGCTTAAAGAAAAAAATAAGCAAACACATTTGGTGTTTGCCAAAAGGCATGTTTATTTTACCTTTATTTAACCAGGCAAGTCAGTTAAGAACAAATTCTTATTTTCAATGAAGGCCTAGGAACAGTGGGTTAACTGCCTGTTCAGGGGCAGAACGACAGATTTGTACCTTGTCAGCTCAGGGGTTTGAACTTGCAACCTTCCGGTTACTAGTCCAACACTCTAGCCACTTAGTTGGAAGAAGTGAGTTGGAAGAAGAGGATGAGATTGACCCTCAGCCAGCCCCATGACCAGCTCGTCAGCAGCCAGCCCCAGGACAAGCCCATCAGCAACCAGCCCCAGGACCAGCCCCAGGACCAGCCCCAGGACCAGCCCCAGGACCAGGACCAGCCCATCAGCAACCAGCCCATCAGCAGCCAGCCCCAGGACCAGCCCCAGGACCAGCCCATCAGCAACCAGCCCATCCGCAACCAGCCCATCAGCAACCAGCCCATCAGCAACCATCCCCAGGACCAGCCCATCAGCAACCAGCTCGTCAGCAGCCAGCCCCAGGACCAGCTCATCAGTAGCCTGCAGGAGGAGAAATATGGATGTAAAAAAAAACTGTGAAAATGAATGGTCTACTTTCCCAAGTAATGAGCAACCCAACATGGCTGCCAATGTGATAAGGATGCAACCAGGGCTGACGCGGATGGTGGTTACTCATGTTCAGGACATAAAGTCTTCTTTTGAACTGTTCATCTCAGACACCATGCAGAAAATCATTCAGGACTGCACTAATTTGGAGGGAAGGTGTGTTTTTGGAGAGAGACGGAAGGAGATGGACCAAACTCATTTACATGCATACTTTGGACTTCTTATCCTTGGTGGTGTTTTCAGATCCAATGGGGATTCCACATAATCCCTGTGGGATGCAGAAACTGGCAGATAACCTTTCTGTGCAACAATGTCTCTGGAAAACTTCCACATTATTTCCAGGATTATCAGATTCGAAAATCGAGACACTGCACCAGCTCGGCGGCAGAGAGACAAGCTAGCTGCAATCAGGTCAGTGTGGGACAAGTGGGTGGACTGCCTTCCTCTGTTTTACAACCCTGGGCCCAATGTTACTGTTGATGAGCAGCTTTTGCCATTTAGGGGCTGCTGCCCCTTCAGGCAGTACATACAGTCTAAACCCGCAAAAAATGGAATCAAGATCTGGGCTGCCGTTTAATGCCGCTTCATCATATGTGTGGAATTTGTGTATTTGTGTATACAGGGAAGCCAGATGGAGGAGCCCCTGAGAAGAACCAAGGGATGTGGGTTGTCCTGGACGTGACACAGGGACTCAATGGCCACAACATCACATGAAATCACTTTTTTTCTTCGCACAAGCTGGGACAGGAGTTCCCCAAGAGGAAGCTGATGATGGTACAAAACAGTATGAAAAAAACAAGCCAGAGCTTCCCCCTCAGCTGTTGAATACACAGAACAGGCCTATCAATTCCTGTAAATTTGTGTTCATGGCCATCACGTCCCTAGTGTCCTACATGCCAAAGAAAGGAAAACATGTGTGGTACTCATGAGTACGTTGCAAAGGGATGGGAGACTTTGTGGCCAGGAATATCAAAAAACAGAAATCATAAAGGATTACAATGCCACAAAAGGAGGGGTGGACAATTTTTATACAAGCTGGTGACTGGCTACAGCTGCAGAAGAAGAACTCTACGCTGGCCACTTGTGATATTCTACAACATCTTGGACATCTCGGCTTACAACACATTTGTCATCTGGATGGCGTTGAACCCAGATTGGAACAGAGGGAAGCTCCAGAGGAGAGAGACAGCTCCTTCTTGAGGAGATGGGCAACGCATTGGTAAGACCTAAAATCTAGAGGAGGAAACATATCCCAAGGACCCTAGCTTCTGCAGCCATTGTGAGGATTCAGGAGGAGGATGCTGGTACCCCATCCGCCCCAACCCACAGAACCAACAACTCCAATACCGGAAGTAAATGTGAGCAATGAACACAACAAGGTGATATTTGGGCCTCATGTTCTCTGTCTGGGGAAGTCCAAATGCCATGATGAAAGTGAATATTTCAAACACTCCCCTGTGTGTTAGGCCACAAACCTACACTACTTATCTATTCAACTTAAAGAAGATAAAAATAAACAAGACCCCCCCCTCCCCCCCTTCTCAGCTGTGTGATGGTTGAAGTGGCTAAATGCATCCCTCTTTCCAGTGTGATATGCCTTAAGCGGGTTGGCTATTCCCGGCTGTGTAATGTGGGGGAAGAGGTTTGGTGAAACCAGCACGGAGTCCCCTTGGGTGTCTGATTCTGCTAGAGACACTGATGGGATTGAGAAGAACAGACTGAGACTGAGGAGATTAAATCTGTATTATTGATCCCAGTGCTGTCTAGAGCACAATGACAGATGCCTCCTTCTCTGCACAGCAGACACTGGAGTTAACCTTTTAGAGACTATGGATGCGTCTCAAATGATTACGCAGTAGGGCACTACCCAAATGATTCCCTATCAGTGCACAACCCAAATGATTACGCATTAGTGCACTACCCAAATGATTCCCTATCAGTGCACTACCCAAATGATTACGCATTAGTGCACTACCCAAATGAGTCCCTACTGGAGAACTACCCAAATGATTCCCTATCAGTGCACAACCCAAATGATTCCCTATCAGTGCACAACCCAAATGAGTCCCTACTGGAGAACTACCCAAATGATTCCCTATCAGTGCACAACCCAAATGATTCCCTATTGGAGAACTACCCAAATGATTCCCTATCAGTGCACAACCCAAATGAGTCCCTACTGGAGAACTACCCAAATGATTCCCTATCAGTGCACAACCCAAATGATTCCCTATTGGAGAACTACCCAAATTATTCCCTATCAGTGCACAACCCAAATGATTCCCTATTGGAGAACTATCCAAATGATTCCCTATTAGACCATCATACAAATTGTACCCTATTCCTCATTAGTTGAAAAGGCTCCAATTTGTCTTATTCTTTTTTTGGGAACTTTCCCTTTAATTGTAATTTTTGGTTAACTGTCCCTTTAACTGCAGGCACCTTTGAGCAATATAGATATATAGAGATTGCAACTGATCAGTCCTCAAATAGTGCTGTCCATGTTAATGCCTGTCCCTTTCTCTTTTAATATAGGCTTTTAGTCAATACAGACCTCTATACATCTCCATGCTCTGAGCACACAGGCAGCCAATTCCCTTTATTAACACTCTAAGGTCGATGTAATTAGCATCATTGAAAAAAATCCATGAGTTTAAACTAGAGATATTGTTTTGTTTTCTTATAGCATTTAAAATGTGTCTCAATCAAACCGCATCAGCCGATGTTACACTTCACACTTGACAGAGCTAGAGAGCGGTGTTTGTCAGACCATGAGACATCCCATAAGTCAGTCTTCCCACAAAATCGTTTGTAGCGTCCAAATGGATTGGCCTGGAAAAAGGTGAGACTCTCACGAACTCGTACATGTCAGTTGTTTTGCTCCAGGAAACCGACAGGCTTCAGAAGACTCGTCTGAAAGTCCCCCGGGTACCAGTTAAAAAAACATTTACGGAAGTACAATATATATATATGGAGACTGTTTCATGAACTTTCTTAACTCTCTCAGATATGGGACCGACGCTTCAGAACGAAATTCATTTATATTTTTTTGAGGAACTATTTGTTGTCCCATGTGCGTTTGGATGAGCCAATAGCAGTAAGGACCCAAATATTTTTCATTCAATATTATTTTTTTTTAAATATATTTTGGGGATACTTCAAGGTATCTAAAAATTCTAAATCAAATAACAAAATGATCCTTGGTATGACCTTCTTAAAATAATTCCATATAACTTAATAGTACCCCACCCTCGACTTAGACAGGGTTGAAGGCTTTTTATGAATTAAATAACTGAGTTCCTTTTGTCTTTATTTTAGTGTTAAACAACTCCTGTCTCTTGAAGAAACCCTCCTGCATGGATCCTTTTTATATGTGTTATCTGATTGTCCAATGCACACTTATGGAGATGAAATGGATCATGGAAAGCATAAAATACAATTAAATTACCTTCATTTAAACAACTCTCTGAATTGAAACCCCAAGTCTCCATGAGCTATCCTTGTCCTCTAACAGGGTCAGCTGAATCAGCTGTCTGAACTGAAACCCCAAGTCTCCATGAGCTATCCTTGTCCTCTAACAGGGTCAGCTGAATCAGCTGTCTGAACTGAAACCCCAAGTCTCCATTAGCTATCCTTGTCCTCTAACAGGGTCAGCTGAATCAGCTCTCTGAACTGAAACCCCACGTCTCCATGGGCTATCCTTGTCCTCTAACAGGGACAGCTGAATCAGCTGGTACCTTATCTAGTGCACCCAGAATAGGCAACCTGCATTAATATTAGTGCACTACTTCTGCACACCGATAGGGGACACAGCCATAGAGAAAGGAGGGTGGAGACACAGCCCTAGGGAAAGGAGTATGGAGACACAGCCCTAGAGAAAGGAGGGTGGAGACACAGCCCTAGAGAAAGGAGGGTGGAGACCCAACCCTAGAGAAAGGAGGGTGGAGACACAGCCATAGAGAAAGGAGGATGGAGACACAGCCATAGAGAAAGGAGGGTGGAGACACAGCCCTAGAGAAAGAAGGGTGGAGACACAGCCCTAGGGAAAGGAGGGTGGAGACACAGCCATAGAGAAAGGAGGGTGGAGACACAGCCATAGAGAAAGGAGGGTGGAGACACAGCCCTAGGGAAAGGAGGGTGGAGAAACAGCCCCAGAGAAAGGAGGGTGGAGACACAGCCCACATATGTTAGTTAATCAGTTTATCTCAATTTACATAGTCAAGTCATTCAGTGAATAATTGGCTATGAGAATATGGCTTGACTATATGAAATATTAATGACAGTGACTATGTGAACTGACTAACGACCAAGTGACTGTGTGAAATGACTAAACGACCATGTGACTATGTGAAATGACTAAACGACCGTGTGACCATGTGAAATGACTAAATGACTATGTGAAATGACTAAACGACCATGTGACCATGTGAAATGACTAAACGACCATGTGACTATGTGAAATGACTAAACGACCGTGTGACCATGTGAAATGACTAAACGACCGTGTGACTATATCTTGACTATGTGAAATTATACAATATACAGCAACATATGCAATGCGCCACAGTAAATAGATATGCACTGAAACACACTTTACAATAAGAAGGAAGCATTAATGTAGAACCGATTGCATTTTAGGAACATGAAATCTTATTAAAATGTGTTAATTTACACACCCAGGGACAGTATGACACTTTTCCTTTACATTTACTGACAACCCAGCACTTAGATATGGTAATTTTCACGATTTCGTAAATTCTTAGAATGTTTGGGAATCACGTGTTGTTAGGCATTTGTGAAGATTCTATAACAATATAGAGTGGGAAAGGGGACATGTGTTTATACAATGAATTATACACTGCAGTAAATAAAACAGACCGGCGTGCCATAGCCAATCAGAGATACAGTAGGCCTTTATGCAAACAAGCCGTTTGCCGCGCGGGACTGTCATCATTCACTATGAACTGTGTGTTTACAGGCAGTAGGGCCTGTCATCATTCACTTTGAACTGGACTGTGTGTTTACAGACAGTAGGGCCTGTCATCATTCACTATGAACTGGACTGTGTGTTTACAGGCAGTAGGGCCTGTCATCATTCACTATGAACTGGACTGTGTGTTTACAGACAGTAGGGCCTGTCATCATTCACTATGAACTGGACTGTGTGTTTACAGGCAGTAGGGCCTGTCATCATTCACAATGAACTGGACTGTGTGTTTAGAGGCAGTAGGGCCTGTCATCATTCACTCTGAACTGGACTGTGTGTTTACAGACAGTAGGGCCTGTCATCATTCACTATGAACTGGACTGTGTGTTTACAGACAGTAGGGCCTGTCATCATTCACTATGAACTGGACTGTGTGTTTACAGGCAGTAGGGCCTGTCATCATTCACTATGAACTGTGTGTTTACAGGCAGTAGGGCCTGTCATCATTCACTATGAACTGTGTGTTTACAGGCAGTAGGGCCTGTCATCATTCACTATGAACTGGACTGTGTGTTTACAGGCAGTAGGGCCTGTCATCATTCACTATGAACTGGACTGTGTGTTTACAGGCAGTAGGGCCTGTCATCATTCACTATGAACTGGACTGTGTGTTTACAGGCAGTAGGGCCTGTCATCATTCACTATGAACTGGACTGTGTGTTTACAGGCAGTAGGGCCTGTCATCATTCACTATGAACTGGACTGTGTGTTTACAGGCAGTAGGGCCTGTCATCATTCACTATGAACTGGACTGTGTGTTTACAGGCAGTAGGGCCTGCCATCATTCACTATGAACTGGACTGTGTGTTTACAGGCAGTAGGGCCTGTCATCATTCACTATGAACTGGACTGTGTGTTTACAGGCAGTAGGGCCTGTCATCATTCACTATGAACTGGACTGTGTGTTTACAGGCAGTTGCTACACCGCACCTTTGTATCTTTAGAATGCATTCACATAAATCCCCAAAATATACCTGAATGGATTTCTGCAAATATGTAAGTACCATGGTAGTCTTTACAGTCCTGTTGATCAATCAACCATAAAAAGGTGGGCTATCTTTCCCTATATGCACATCAACAACTACAAGATCAACAATGAATGCTAGCCAGAGCAAGATGAGCTAAAATCTAATGAAGGAACCTTAGAAAAACAATCAAAACTTTTCAGCTAGTTGCCCGTCAAAATTGCACTGATAAACAATGTGGAAAATAGTAAGTAGCCTGCAGCTTGTCTGCAAATACATGCTTGTCCCATCAAAACACCCAAGCCAACTGGCTAAAGTTGACATGCTAGCTACTTACAGACATAAATGAGAGAACACGTCGCTATTTTACCCACCCTAGCAGAGCTGGTTAGGCTGTTTATATGTTTTCTAGAGCGTTAAACTTACGCTTTTTCCCGCCATATTCAGCGGGTGGTGCACGTTACTAAATTCATCACATTTTCTGCGCTCTAGCACACTCAGATGAGAGTGCTCTGAAATCAGTGTAGATCGCCAGAGTGAATTTTGCAAACGCAAGAGATGTGCTAACTGGATAACAGTCGTTCAAGTTCAAGCTAGCTTGCAAAACGATTCACATTTCTTGCTAGCTGCCACCTGCATCTCTCATGTGTAGCTACCCAAAAAATATATATGAGGGGTGAAAAAGTCTGTCAGGCAGTCACTCCTCCGAATGCCATGACAACCTCCTAACAGTTAGCTAACGTTAGGTTGTGTGTTTTTAGCTTTCTGCACAAATAGATACGCTAGCCTACTAGCCACGTTATAACTGACTTGTGAGCATTGCCCTTGCTAGTTTGATTGTGTTGACATTCCCAGCCATAGTTACATTTGTCCGTTTATGTCCAAAATATTGAGTCATCGAAACTTAAACAGTGCATCCCGAATGGAGGCAGCAAATAATGTACCGGGCCAGCTGTGATTTACAACCTGATAGCAATATTTTTTTGAACTAACAAGAAATGTACTGGTGAATTTTCATAAACCAATAAATTTCATAAACCAATAAAAATGTCATGTCTAGATCAGACTGATAACACTTTAATTGCTAAGTTGTAAAGGGTTTACACATTTTTTTTTTTAATACAGTCGTAAATAATTAATAAAGAGGCTGCAAGAGGATGCTGTTAAACCGTTAAATGGAAGTGCTAAATCCCAGGTCAAGGCCGTTTGACGTCAGTTTAACCTTCTTCCTCTGGCTGGAATTTAATCACTGTTGTGTATAAGACAGCAATGTTAGGGTCAGTCAGATTGAATCCACTCTACGTGGATCTGGCATAGAGAGGGTTAAAACCCCATCAAGACAGACACCACAGCACCCCTCATTATACAGAGTTGAATAGAGCATCTTAATATGTTTTTATTCCAGTGTATAGAAAATAAAATCTAACTTTACATCAGTAGCAAACCCAATGACCAAAGTGTAACGTAAACCGTAAATTACAACGTCTATTGTGGCGTTTTAGAACGAATATGATTTCCAGAACTGTGTGCGATTCGTTTATATAATCATGTAATGATGGCAGTTGGATTATTGTCATTGTTCTGTAATGTAATACTGACTGGTTAATTGTCATTGATTTATTGTCTTGCACAATGTATCACCTCCTAAAGCTTTTCCCCGAGAGAGAAAAATACAATATTCCAATCAACCTCTTAGTGTCCTGCCTCCGCCACTTACATTTAGAGTAAATGCATGGTGTTATCGGCTACAGTAAACCTGTCACATTATAAAATCGGCTATGTATACTCTCCCATTAATAGAAGGCTTTAAACCTCTTTTGGGGGGGGGGGGGGGTGTCTTCTCCTAACCCCTATTTAGTCCTGACGCGGTAATGTTCTCTGACTCACCGCTGGCACGTCCCTATATAACTTGGATAATTACAGCCTTGAGAAAAATAAATCACATTCACTGGAAATGTGTGAGACTGAGTCTGGGTATTTGCTCCAATGACAGAGTTGTTTGTAGTACCAGAGGTATGGAGAGAGAATTTCCTGGAAGTGGTCCTTCGGGTCAGATAACACAAATCTCTATAAACATGTGCCAACATGTCTTTAACATCTAGCAACATTTCCCTAAACAACTAAGGCCTTTTACAGATGTTACACCTAAAGTGCCTTCAGAAATTATTTAAACTTATTCCACATTTTGTTGTGTTACAGCCTGAATTCAAAATTGAAATGTTTTTATTTTTTCTCTCTCTCACCCATCTACCTCATAATGACAAAGTGAAAACATGTTTTTAGAAATTATTGAACATTGATTGAAAATTAAATACACAAATATTTAAATTACATATATATTCACATCCCTGGGTCAATACATGTTCGAATCACCTTAGGCAGTGATTTCAGTTGTGAGTCTTTCTGGGTGAGTCTTTCAAAAGAGCTTTGCACACCTCGATTGTACACTATTTACTCATTATTATCTTCAGCACTTTTTCAAGCTCTGTCAAATTGGCTGTTGATCATTGCTAGACAATCATTTTCAAGTCTTGCCAAAGATTTTCAAGCATATTAAAGTCAAAATGCGGCTACTCGGGAACATTCACTGTCTTCTTGATATGCAACTCCAGTGTAGATTTCACCTTGTGTTTTAGGTTATTGTCCTTCTGAAAGGTGAATTCTTCTCCCAGTGTCTGGTGGAAAGTAGACTGAACCAGGTTTTCCTTTAGGATTTGCCTGTGCTTAGCTCCATACTATTTATTTTTTTATCCTGAAAAACTCCCAGTCCTAAACGATTACAAGCACACTCATAACATGATGCAGCCACCACTATGCTTGAAAATATGGAGAATGGTACTTAGTAATGTGTTATATTGGATTTGCCGTAACATGAACACTTTGTATTCCAGACAACAAGTGAATTGGTTTGCCACATTGACTCTAGACATTTCAGCTTTCCTTTTTAATTAATAATAATAATTTAAAAAATAAATAAAACATCATTCCACTGACATTATGAGGCATTGTGTGTAGGCCATCAAAAAATATATTAATGTAAATACATTTTAAATTCCGGCTGCTACCAACAAAATGTGGAATAAGACAAAAGGGTGTGAATACATTCTGAAAACACTGTAGATGTGTACTGAAATGTCCTCTCTGTGATCTAAGAGTGTATTGGTTTAGATGTCCCCTTAACCCTACAGAGTATAGCCTTTCTAGGGAGTTTTTCCTAGCCACCGTGCTTCTACACCTGCATTGCTTGCTGTTTGGGGTTTTAGGCTGGGTTTCTGTACAGCACTTTGAGATATCAGCTGATGTACGAAGGGCTATATAAATACATTTGATTTGATTTGATTTGATTGTGTACAAAACATTAGGATCATCTTCCTAATATTGAGCTGCACCCCCCCCCCACCATTTGCCCCCAGAATAGCCTCAATTCACCGGGGCATAACCTCTACAAGGTGTCGAAAGCATTCAACAGGGATGCTGGCCCAGATTGACTCCAATGATTCCCACAGTTGTGTCAAGTTGGCTAGATGGCCTTTGGATGGTGGACCATTCTTGACACACACTGTGATATAAAAAAAAAAGTAGACAATAGGTTCTTAATTCCCACCCTCATTCAGAATACATGTAGAATTAATTGGTAACAATATATTGAATCACATTTGCTTAGTGGGCTTCCCTGAATAAAAAATAACAATACATTCAACTATTAGTTCTTGCATAGGAAAATGTGTCATGACTGTCCTGTGAGAATTAAATGCCTCAGATCAGCTTGGCAATGGTTGACAATAACCAGACCCTCTCCTACTCCCGCAAAATAGGGGAGGAGGGAACTTACAGATCACACTCTGTGGTAAATTAAGCAGGAGAGGACTCTCTCTTTACTCTCCGGTATTGACTCTCAATCCTGGCCCTAGGCTGCTGGTGGTAAATTTAGCAGGAGAGGACTCTCTCCGGTATTGGCTAAAGCGGGTATTCCCAAACTGGGGTACGGAAAATAAAAATATAATTCACAAAAACAGTCCATTTGTATTTTCCAACGGGGCTATACATTTGGGTGAGTTCGTTTTTTCTTACTTGAGTAGCCTCGTTTCACTGCCAAAAATAAAATGAAACCATCTAGTGTTCAGCGAAATAACAACACAATGTCAAATACAGGATGCCTAGTCAAATAATGAACATCCAATCACATTATTCATTACTCTCTCACAGGAATTCCACTAACAAACATAGCTCATGATCACCTTGAAAATGGATAAATGGTTAAAAAAAGTAAGGCCTTCATAGAGCCACATACCAGCTCTACTGGTAGTACTGCTACTACCAGCAGTACTACACCTGCTCCTGTCTACGACCCAAGTTGCTCTCCTTCCACGAGCACAGCAAATGCTTTGCACACTGTTGGCATTCTCTCAACCAGCTTTGTGAGGTAGTCACCTGGAATGCAATTCTAAGTGTGCCTTGTTAAAAGTACATTTGTGGACTTTCTTTCCTTCTTAATGTGGTTGAGCCAATCAGTTGTGTTATGACAAGATAGGGTTGGAATATCCTTGACTTTCCACATTCGAAAATTGATAAAATCTTATTTTATTTCCTTATCAATCTACACACATTAACCCATAATGACAAAGCAAAAACAGGTTTTTAGAAATCATAGAAAAACTATTAAGTATTCAGACCTTTTGCTATGATACTTGTTATTGAGTTGGGGTGCATCCTGTTACCATTGAACATCCTTGAGGTGTTTCTCCAGCTGTGGTAAATTTAATTGATTGGACATGATTTGGAAAGGCACACACTTGTCTATATAAGGTCCCACAGTTGACAGTGCATATCAGAGCAAAAATCAAGCCGTAAATTCAAAGGAATTGTCCGTAGAGCTCCCCAAGAACACAGTTGGTTCCATCATTCCTAAATGAAAGAAGTTTGGAATCACCAAGAATCTTCCTAGAGCTGGTAGCCCAGCCAATCTGAGCAATCGGGGGAGAAAGGCCATGGTCAGGGAGGTGACCAAGAACCCAATGGTACCTCTGACAGAGTTACAGAGTACTTCTGTGGAGATGGGAAAACCTTCCAGAAGGACAAGTATCTCTGCAGCACTCCACCAATCAGGCCTTTAAGGTAGAGTGGCCAGACGGAAGCCACTCCTTAGTCAAAGGCACATGACAGCCCACTTGGAGTTTCCAAAAGGCACATAGAGAACACAGGAGAACGCAGGAGTGGTTTCGGGACAAGTCTTTGAATGTCTCTAGTGAGTTCTGAAAATAGCTGTGCAGCAGTGCTCTCTATCCAACCTGACAGAGCTTGAGAGGATCTGCAGAGAAGAATGGGAGAAATACAGGTGTGCTAAGCTTGTATCGTCAAACCCACGAAGACTCGACACTGTAATCGAAAGCCAAAGGTACATTAACAACGTACTTAGTAAAGTGTTTGCAAACTTATGTAAATGTTATATTTCCGGGAGGGGTTTATACATTTGCCAAAGTGTCTAAAAATCTGTTTTTGCTTTGTCACTATGGGGTATTGTGTGTAGATTGGTGAGTATTCTTTTTTTGTTGCCATTTTAAAATAAGATTGTAACATAACAAATGTGGAAAAAGTCAAGGTGTCTGAATACTTTCTGAATGCGTGAATATATTTATTCAATTCAGAGTGAAAGCACTTTTTGTTTGTGTTTTTTTTCCTTTCATTTCCCACCCAATGGCGACTAAACAGCTGTCTCTGGTGATTAAGTATTGTACAAATCTGTGGAAACAGAAACACGCCTATAGCAGCTAGATCATTATTGAAGCATCTCATTCAGGTTAGTCGTAATTCAAAGCTGAAACTAATAAGCCTAACAAGGCGTTGTGTCCTCTATGAGCAGCAGATGCATGTAATTTAACACTTCACTGTCTCAGGGATTACTTAAATGCATTAGCAGGAACTCTGTCCTCATACTTAGTGTCTGTGCATTACACTGTTAGTTTACACCTGTTGTTTACAAAGAATATGACAAATAACATTTTATGAGATTTTCATTTCGTAATTAGTGTCTGGTGTGGGGCAATATGGCTGACAGGAGCTCTGTCCTCATAATTTGTGTATTTTGGTGTGGGGCGATGGGCTGACAGGGGCTCTCTCGTCATAATTAGTGTCTTTTGGTGTGGGTCGATGGGGCTGACAGGAGCTCTGTCTTCATAATTAGTGTCCTTTGGTGTGGGGTGATGGGGTTGACAGGAGCTGGCTTCTCTTTTAGATGTATTTTAATCACTATAATTCTTAATGACTGCTGTGATGACCATTGGACTGGCAGGGGCTCGTGTGAATGTAGCCAACATAAAGAATGAAGTCTATCCACATGTAGCCAACATAAAGAATCAAGTCTATCCACATGTAGCCAACATAAATGTTCAATTCTATCCACATGTAGCCAAAGTAAAGAATCAAGTCTATCCACATGTAGCTGTCGTGTCTTTGGCTATGCCGGATTAAGTGATATGACATGCTACTCTATAAAATCCTTTCTCTGTAATTAATATTGCCTGATTGAGCTAATCATGTAAATGTAATTAACTAAAAAGTCAGGGCACCACAAAATAATATTTATAGAGCAGTTATCTTCCGAATAAACTCTTAAAGACCTAGTAATATTTTACATCAATAGCAGTCAATATTAATCCTCACCTTATTTCAGTCTCATCTGAAAGTTGTAAATTCTTGGTTATTTTCACGAACCCTGGCTAACAAGTTGAAACAGCAATAAAAAAATTGGGTTTAATTATTTATTTACTAAATACCTAACTAATCACACAGAATTAAATATACACAGAATGAATCATACCTTGATTACAAATTATGTCATAAAGTGGGCGGAACAGATATGACAGCTGGTTACACAAAGAAAAGGGGGCTGGGTTTGAGTGAAAGAGCAGGAAGACTGAGGAACAAAGGGAGAAGCCATGTCTCTATCAGGCCGTAGGCAACTACTCTATAGTAAATACAGAATCTTATGCATTCTAAATTACCGCCCATTTGGAAAAGGAAAATGCAATAAATATTTACTCTGAGCTGCGCTTCGGTAGGTTGGTGGTAGATAGAAGGCCGTGTTGCCCAACAGAGTCCTTTGCCCTTTGAAGAATGTCTCTGGTGGTAAACTAGATACGTTGTAGTAATGTCATTGTGTGGTAGACGGGATTCTCTGTCTGTTCATTCCTAGCCCACGTTTGCAGCTGCTGTTGCTAACTCAATGGCTAGGATGTCTCACTTCTTTAGTGAGTAAGATTTCAAAGTTTATACCATTCACAACCAAAGCTCACGCTGAGGTTGGCTTACTTCTGTAGTTGACATGTTAGTCCTTTTCAACGTATGGGCCGTCATCCTAGGAACAGGAGGTTACATTTTCGTCAAGGGCTTATATAGTGGAGGGAGAAGGGTGTGTTTTTCATAGTTTTATTCTTTATTTATTTCACCTTTATTTAACCAGGTAGATAAGTTGAGAACAAGTTCTCATTTACAATTGCGACCTGGCCAAGATAAAGCAAAGCAGTTTGACACATACAACGACACAGAGTTAAACATGGAGTAAAACAAACACACAGTCAATAATACAGTATAAACAAGTCTATATACGATGCGAGCAAATGAGGTGAGATAAGGGAGGTAAAGGCAAAAAAAAGGCCATGGTGGCAAAGTAAATACACTATAGCAAGTAAAACACTGGAATGGTAGATTTGCAGTGGAAGAATGTACAAAGTAGAAATAAAAATAATGGGGTACAAAGGAGCAAAATAAATAAATAAATTAAATACAGTAGGGAAAGAGGTAGTTGTTTGGGCTAAATTATAGGTGGGCTATGTACAGGTGCAGTAATCTGTGAGCTGCTCTGACAGTTGGTGCTTAAAGCTAGTGAGGGAGATAAGTGTTTCCAGTTTCAGAGATTTTTGTAGTTCGTTCCAGTCATTGGCAGCAGAGAACTGGAAGGAGAGGCGGCCAAAGAAAGAATTGGTTTTGGGGGTGACCTGAGAGATATCCCTGCTGGAGCGCGTGCTACAGGTGGGTGATGCTATGGTGACCAGCGAGCTGAGATAAGGGGGGACTTTACCTAGCAGGGTCTTGTAGATGACATGGAGCCAGTGGGTTTGGCGACGAGTATGAAGCGAGGGCCAGCCAACGAGAGCGTACAGGTCGCAATGGTGGGTAGTATATGGGGCTTTGGTGACAAAACGGATTGCACTGTGATAGACTGCATCCAATTTGTTGAGTAGGTTATTGGAGGCTATTTTGTAAATGTCATCGCCGTAGTCGAGGATTGGTAGGATGGTCAGTTTTACAAGGGTATGTTTATAACCCATGTCTCTTCACAGGGGAGAGCCACTGATTGAGCAGAGCCCTAACCTTATGAAAACCCAAATCTCTCATTTGGAAGCTAAAATTACATTTAATCTTTTCACCAATAATTTTATTTTCAAACATTTAAATTGCACAACAATTCCATGTGAATCTGATAACTCTAATGTGTAGACTTTCCACTGTAGAGTTTATGTCATCCTATCATTGATGAGAATGTCTCAGATGACAACCGAACTGACATCATATTCATTAAGTACCAACCCATATGTTCAACTGGTCGGATTACCAGAATATGTTTCATTTCCCCCCACCCTCTGATGTTCCCAGAATCTCTGTTTAACAAAGGCTGTAGAGTCAAGAGAGAGGGAAGGGAGAAAGGTATTTATGGGGGGTGGGGGGGTCATAAACCTTTCCCACAGGCCAACGTCATGACATAGCCAACACAAAGAATCAAGTCTATCCACATGTAGCCAACATAAAGAATCAAGTCCATCCACATCTCTCTCCCTCTAGTAAATAGAATAGAACAAGGGCATCAAGAGGTGTTTTATTGTATATTTATGTAATGTCTTTGAATATCTAAGTAAACAGCCTCCTGTTGAAGCGACACTTACTGTTAAGGAGAGCGGCAAATAACACTGTCTCATTTGTCATGTAAATGGCCTGTCAGCAGACCTTAGAAGGCTTCAGTGTAGACGGGCAGATTAGACTGTCATCGCGGACAGGTATCTCTGAGAGAGGACTGAAGAGAGATTCAGGTCAACTAAACCTTGACATGAAGACAGATCGGACTGATACACACATTCTGAGGCATCTGAGGACATGAGCACATCTTGAATCAAACATCTCAAATAAAACTTTATTTGTCATATGCGCCGAATACAACCGTGAAAAGTTCAAGAAAGAGTTAAGACAATATTTACCAAATAAACTAAAGTACAAATTCTAAAAAGTAACACAATAAAATTACAATAATGAGGTTCTATTCAATCTGTATAACGGAAGATTGCTTTACAAAGTGATTGTCACACCCTGAGAACCATATCAGGCCAAACATAGAAATAGACAAACTAGACATGTAACATAGAATGCCCACTCAGATCACACCCTGACCATAGTTTGCTTTGTATGTTTCTATGTTTTGTTTGGTCAGGGTGTGATCTGAGTTGGCATTCTATGTTACATGTCTAGTTTGTCTATTTCTATGTTTGGCCTGATATGGTTCTCAATCAGAGGCAGGTGTTAGTCATTGTCTCTGATTGGGAACCATATTTAGGTAGCCTGTTTGGTGTTGGGATTTGTGGGTGATTGTTCCTGTCTCTGTGTTTGCACCAGATAGGTCTGTTTTGGTTTTTCACATTACTTGTTTTGTTAGTCTATTCATGTGTAGTTGCTTTATTAAAGAACCATGAATAATAACAACGCTGCATTTTGGTCCGCCTCTCCTTCAACTCAAGAAAACCGTTACAGTGATTGAGATTTAAAGGCAATGTTGTCATGTTAGCAGAGACGCTGAACGTGTCGGCTCAATTGGAAATTAGCTAAACATTTCTATCATGCAATCTGTAAGTGCTATATAGTAACCTGGCCTAGAAGGCAACATATAGAACAATCTGTGTACCAGCCAATCGCACTCTGAGACTGCTAGCAAGCTAACAAATCCTTCACTCTACATACCATCAACTCTGACATTAGATCTATGAGAGAACATACACCAAGCTAAATGTGATTCATCATGCTATGGGAAAGCTAACGTAACATTTTTTGTTTCTAGGGAAAAACACTTACCGAAATCTTCACTTGAAAGATTGTCTAAAAACAAATATGGTTTAAATCACTTTGTCAATTTTACAAATATTTGTCTGACATACTGTGTGTTTTTTATTTTCTTTATCCTATAAGTTTTCTAGTTTTATTTTTTACAGAGCCTTCAGGTGTTCATACCCCTTGACTTATTCCACGTTTTGTTGTGTTACAGCCTGAATTCTAAATAGATTATTTTTCTCACCCATCTACACACAATACCCCATAATGACAAAGTGAAAACATGTTTTATACATTTGTAGAAGCACCTTTGGCAGCGATTACAGCTGTGAATCTTACTGGGTCTCTAAGAGACCTGGATTTGCCCATTATTCTTTTCACAATTCTTTAAGCTCTGTCAAATTGGCTGTTGATCGTTGCTATGATCAATGCTACTTAAATATGATCCTCAATTACAGACAACGATAGCCAGCTGCCTCTAATTGGGAATCAGACCAAACACCAACATAGAAAACAAAACTAGAACCCCAAATAGAAAATATAAACTAGACTAACCCCGCAGTCACTCGCTGACCTACTCACCATAGAAAGTAAGGATTCTCTATGGTCAGGACGTGACACAGTGTCTCGTGGAAAGCTGACTGAACCAGGTTATCCTCTAGGATTTTGCCTGTGCTTAGCTACATTACGTTTATTTTTTATCCTGAAAAATTCCCCAGTCCTTAATGACTACAAGCATACCCATGACATGACGTGACGTGGTCACCACTATGCTTGAGAATATGGAGAGTGGTACTCAGTAATGTGTTGTATTGGATTTGGCCCAAACGTAACACCTTGTTTTCAGGACAAAAAGTGCACTGCTTTTTCAGTATTGTTGTCTTGTTGCAGAACAGGATGTATGTTTTGTAATATACAGGCTTCCTTATTTTCACTCTGTAAATTAGGTTAATATTGTGGAGTAATTACAATGTTGTTGATTTATCCTCAGTTTCTCGTATCACAGCCATCACTCTGTAACTCTTGGTCTCATTGTGAAATCCCTGAGCAGTTGCCTTTCCGGCAACAGAGTTAGGAAGGAAGCCTGTATTTTTGTAGTGACTGGGTGTATTGATACACCATCCAAAATGTGATTAATATCTTCATCATGCTCAAAGGGATATTCAATGTCTGCTTTTTATTTTATGTTTACCCACCTACCAATATGTGCCATTCTTTGTGAAGCATTAGAAAACCTCCCTGGTCTTTGTGGTTGAATCTGTGTTAGAAATTCACTGCTTGACTGAGGGATCAAACACTATTATGTGACTTGTTGAGCACATTTTTACAACTGAACTGACTTATGCTTGCCGTAACAAAGGGATTGAATACATATTGAGTCAAGATCAGCTTTTCATTTATTTGTAAAAATGTTGAATAACATAATTACATTTTGTCATTAAGGGGGTATTGTGTTTAGCCAGTGACACAAATCTAAATGTAATCCATGTTAAATTCAGGCTGTAACAAAATGTTTAATAAGTCTTTAGGTATTGAATTCTTTCTGAAAGCACTGTATGTCCGTATTGAAATAGTGTTCAACTAACAGAGAAATAGAGCTTGGCATGCTTCAATACAACATGTTCTACTCCTTGTAAATTATTACCTTTTGATTGTGGAGACATGGGTTTGTGCAGAGGATACATACAACGTGATAACAGCTGAGAGATAAATATTCAACTGGAGAGAAAGTTATATATAAATATAGATTATTTTGTGTTTACAGGACACTGGTGGTGCAGGGAGCAGTATTTATTAATGTAGATGTATGAGCCCAATAAAGATTTAGAAAAGAAACTCACCATAGAAAGGATCAATATGTTTTTGGGTTGTGAGGGGGAGAAAATAAAGATCTTACCCACATCCCAAATGGCACCCTATTCCCTATGTGGTGCACTATTTTTGACCAGGGCCCATAGGGACAAGTGTGCCATTTAGGATGCGCTGCTAGAGTTGAAGTAAGTGCCTAGAGTAATATTCTTTACGGGCTTATTTGTTGCGTGATATTCTGTTAATATTTCTTCCTTCTGTTGTTCTTCTTCTAAACCTGAATGACTTATATGTCTGGGTGCCAATAACATCACTAAAATCTAAAACCGACAGTAATGTACATCATACCAGCTCCTTCCTGGCCTCAAAAGAAAAATAGACCTTATACCGGTAATAAAATCCTATTTTCAGCTTGAGCTTCCTTGTTAAGTTCTCTACATGCACTATTTGTACACTTTATTAACTTGCTCTATAGTAGTCCAGCCAATGTAGCAATGACATGATTTGTAACATGCCTGACATTTGAAAATACCATGCATTTTGTTTTACCCGAATTTAGAATAGGCTTTAAATCAAACAGATTCTGTTGTATGATGTTAAATGCTCTTTGGGCATTTTCAAAAGCCAAAGATAAACTACTACCACTTGAATAAAGAACAGTATCATCTGCATAAAAAGGAACATCTGCTGTTTCAATAAGATCCCCAATGTTGAACAACAAAATGAACAACAATGGGCCCAAAATAGAACCTTGCGGAACACCTGAGCACACCTCTATGGAATCAGATTTACAACCATCCTCCATTACACATTGTGTATGATTTGATAGGTACTTTATAAACCCATCTAGATCATGACCAGTAATTCCACAACATTATAACCTTTGCCCTAACACAGCATGGTTCAGTGTCAAAAGCCTTCAACAAATCAATAAAAACAGACACATAATGTAACTTCTTATCAAGAGCATTTAAAACCTTAAATGTTGCTGAAACAGTGCTGTGGCCAGACCTAAAACCTGATTGCATTCCATTTAAGATGTTGTTTTCTTGGAAGTAGGTCTTTAGCTGCCGAATAACTAAGGACTCCAGTACCTTTGACAGTACAGACAATTTTGATATGGGTCGATAGTTGTCAAGTAGTGAAGGATCTCCACCTTTCAGGAGAGGCAGTACAAAAGCAGATTTCCATAACTTGGGGATTTCCTTTACATCAAGCGTAATGTTAAAAATACATGTTAAGGGGGAGCAATGAAGTCTGCGGCTAGGTTTAGGAGGCGGGGGTCTAGTTCATCAGAAAACATTTGCTAAACATTATGCTGTATCGTGTGTAGATTGTTGAGAGAAATCCATTTTGAATTCAGGCTGTAACACAATTTTTGGGGGGAATAAATCTATGTGTATGAATACGTTCTTGAAGGCAGTGTATACAAACGTAATGGCACGCTACTGTACAACTTCATGCTGTACAATACAATACCGGGACATGGTGTGCTACTTATCATATTTCTATCCAGGAGGTGGTCCAGTCAACTGTCTAGGCTAAGGAGAGGCTGTCTGGGTCTGGGCATCATAAGTCATCTTCATCCTCCTGGAGAGAGAGAGCTGGGCCTGAGGAGAAATGTGGTGGTACATTATGCATCAGCTCCTCCTTTACAGAGTACCTCAGTATGAGTCATACTACCCATAAAACCTAGAGGTCAAACAAGAAAATGGTTCAAATCGTTTTCAACCATTCATTTTTCATATATCATTGCTCCCAATCCTGCTATAGAAGTAGATAACAGTCACCATAAAGCATGATATAAGTCACTATAGAGCAGTAGATAACAGTCACTATAGAGCAGTAGATAACAGTCACTATAGAGCAGTAGATAACAGTCACTATAGAGCAGTAGATAACAGTCACTATAGAGCAGTAGATAACAGTCACTATAGAGCAGTAGTCAACAGTCACTATAGAGCAGTAGTCAACAGTCACCATAGAGCATTAGATAACAGTCACCATAGAGCAGTAGACAACAGTCACTATAGAGCAGTAGATAACAGTCACTATAGAGCAGTAGATAACAGTCACTATAGAGCAGTAGATAACAGTCACTATAGAGCAGTAGATAACAGTCACCATAGTCCATTAGATAACAGTCACCGTAGAGCAGCCGATAAGTCACTATAGAGCATCAGACAACAGTCACTATAGAGCAGTAGATAACAGTCACTATAGAGCAGGAGATAACAGTCACTATAGAGCAGTAGATAACAGTCACTATAGAGCAGTAGATAACAGTCACTATAGAGTAGTAGATAACAGTCACCATAGAGTAGTAGACAACAGTCACCATAAAGCATGACATAACTAAATTAATAGCAACAGTCACTACAGAGCAGTAGATTACAGTCACTATATAGCATTACAGTGGGGCAAAAAAGTGTTTAGTCAGCCACCAATTGTGCAAGTTCTCCCACTTAAAAAGATGAGAGTAATTTTTATCATAGGTACATTTCAACTATGACAGACAAAATGAGAAAAAACATCCAGAAAATCACATTGTAGGATTTTTAATGAATTTATATTTGCATATTATGGTGGAAATTAAGTATTTGTTCACCTACAAACAAGCAAGATATCTGGCTCTCACAGACCTGTAACTTCTTCTTTAAGAGGCTCTTCTGTGTCCTCTACTCGTTACCTGTATTAATGGCACCTGTTTGAACTTGTTATCAGTATAAAAGACACCTGTCCACAACCTCAAACAGTCACACTCCAAACTCCACTATGGCCAAGACCAAAGAGCTGTCAAAAAAATCACTTTGGACATACAGTTCTTTGCAACCAACAACTTACCGCTGGTTTGGTGCTTGTTCACTGGGACGATTCTAACTGAAACATCCTCCATCGTAATGAAGCTACGCAAACCAGCCAATAAGATGCCATGTTGAGTAGGTGAAGGCAAGACAAAACTAAAACCAAAAACCCATTGGCTTAACAATATAGTGGCAAGGGGAATCACCAATACAACCCTGTTACACTCTCCCCTACTGAATTCTGTTTGCAAAGAAAAATACAAAAAATACAAAACGTCACTGTGCAGACATACCTGTTTGGGTGCAGAGATGTAGTGGAGTCAGGCGCAGGACACAGATTTTGTGCAACACAACTGAGTTTACTCAAAAAGGTCAAGCAAAATTCCAAATAGGAACACACATACAAACGAGTACAATCAACAACCACTAAAGACACCAACAATCACGGACAGAACAGAAATGTATGCCAGAGGGTTAAATAAGGAGCATGATATGGGAATTGAAACCAGGTGTGTGTAATACAGACAAATCAAAAATAAACTGATACATGGATCGGTGGTGACTAGAAAGCCGGTGACGTCGACCCCCGAACACCACCCGAACAAGGAGACGAACACCAGCCGAACAAGGAGCCGAACACCACCCGAACAAGGAGCCGAACACCACCCGAACAAGGAGCCGAACAACACCCTGTCACGCCCTGGTCGAAGTATTTTGTGTTTATCTTTATTTATTTGGTCAGGCCAGGGTGTGGCATGGGTTTTTGTATGTGGTGTGTATGTATGGGGATTGTAGCTAGTGGGGTGTTCTAGCTAAGTCTATGGCTGTCTGAAGTGGTTCTCAATCAGAGGCAGGTGTTTATCGTTGTCTCTGATTGGGAACCATATTTAGGCAGCCATATTCTTTGAGTTTGTGGTGGGTGATTGTCCTTAGTGTCCTTGTTCCTGTCTATGCGTTAGTTTACACAAGTATAGGCTATTTCGGTTTTCGTTACGTTTATTGTTTTGTAGTGTTTGTGTTTAGTGTGTTTTTTCATTAAACATGAATTGCAATCGACACGCTGCATTTTGGTCCGACTCTCCTTCACATACAGAAAACCGTTACAGAATCACCCACCACCAACGGACCAAGCAGCGTGTCAACAGGCAGCAACAGCAGCGAAAAGAGGAGATACGTAGTAAGGATTTCTGGACATGGGAGGAAATCCTCGACGGGAGAGGACCCTGGGCTAAACCAGGGGAGTGTAGCCGCACCAAGGTGCAGCAGGAGAAGGAACAGAGGCAGCAGCAGCAGGAGCAGCTGCAGTGGGAGAGGCTGCACCACCTGGAGAAATGGACATGGGAGGAAGAACTGGACGGTAAAGGACCCTGGGCTCAGCCTGGAGAATATCGCCGCCCCAAGGAAGAACTGGAGGCGGCGAAAGCTGAGAGGCGCAGATATGAGGAGGCAGCTCGACGTAGCGAATGGAAGCCTGAGAGGCAGCCCCAAAAATTTCTTGGGGTGGGGCTAACAGGGAGTATGGCTACGCCAGGTAGGAGACCTGGGCAGACTCCCTGTGCTTACCGGGGGGCTAGAGAGACCGGACAGGCACCGTGTTATGCAGTGGTGCGCACGGTGTCTCCAGTGCGGTGCATAGCCCGGTGCGGTATATTCCAGCTCCGCGTGTCGGCCGGGCTAGATTGAGCGTCGAGCCTAATGCCATGAAGCCGGCTCTACGCAGCTGGTCCCCAGTGCGTCTCCTTGGGCCGGCTTACATGGCACCAGCCTTGCGCTCGGTGTCTCCGGTTCGCCTGCATAGCCCAGTGTGGGCTATTCCACCTCGCCGCACTGGCAGGGCGACCGTGAGCATTCAACCAGGTAAGGTTGGGCAGGCTCGGTGCTCAAGAGCTCCAGTGCGCCTGCACGGTCCGGTCTTTCCAGTACCACCTCCACACCCCAGCCCTCCGGTAGCAGCTCCCCGCACCAGGCTTCCTGTGCGTGTCCTCGGCCCAGTACCACCAGTGCCAGCACCACGCATCAGGCCTACAGTGCGCCTCGCCTGTCCAGCGCTGCCGGAGCCTTCCTCCTCTCCAGCGCTGTCGGAGTCTCCCGCCTGTTTAGCGCTGTCAGAGCTTTACGCCTCTACAGCGCTGCCGGAGTCTCCCGCCTGTTCAGAACTGCCAGTCTGCAAGGAGCTGCCAGTCTGCAAGGAGCTGCCAGTCTGCAAGGAGCTGCCAGTTTGCATAGAGCTGCCAGAGCTGCCAGTCTGCAGGATGCCGCCAAAGCTGCCAGTCTGCAAGGAGCCGCCAGAGCTGCCAGTCTGCAAGGAGCCGCCAGAGCTGCCAGTCTGCAAGGAGCAGCCAGAGCCGCCAGTTAGCATGGAGCAGCCAGAGCCGCCAGTCAGCATGGAGCAGCCAGAGCCGCCAGTCAGCATGGAGCAGCCAGGGCCGCCAGTCAGCATGGAGCAGCCAGAGCAGCCAGTCAGCATGGAGCAGCCAGGGCCGCCAGTCAGCATGGAGCAGCCAGTCAGCATGGAGCAGCCAGTCAGCATGGAGCAGCCAGAGCAGCCAGTCAGCATGGAGCAGCCAGAGCTGCCAGTCAGCATGGAGCAGCCAGAGCTCTCAGTCAGCATGGAGCAGCCAGAGCTGCCAGTCAGCATGGAGCAGGCAGAGCTGCCAGTCAACCAGACTCTTCCAGATCTGCCAGTCAACCAGACTCTTCCAGATCTGCCAGGTTACCAGACTCTTCCAGATCTGTCAGTCTACCAGACTCTTCCAGATCTGCCAGTCTACCAGACTCTTCCAGATCTGCCAGTCTACCAGACTCTTCCAGATCTGCCAGTCTACCAGACTCTTCCAGATCTGCCAGTCTACCAGACTCTTCCAGATCTGCCAGTCTACCAGACTCTTCCAGATCTGCCAGTCAACCAGACTCTTCCAGATCTGCCAGTCTACCAGACTCTTCCAGATCTGCCAGTCTACCAGACTCTTCCAGATCTGCCAGTCAGCCAGACTCTTCCAGATCTGCCAGTCAGCCAGACTCTTCCAGATCTGCCAGTCATCCAGACTCTTCCAGATCCGCCAGTCGGCCAGGATCTGCCAGATCTGCCAGTCAGCCAGGATCTGCCAGTCAGCCAGGATCTGCCGAAACCGCCAGCCAGCCAGGATCTGGTAGATTCATCAACCTGCCTGAGCTTCCTCTCACTCCTGAGCTTCCTCTCACTCCTGAGCTTGCCCTCAGTCCCGAGCTGCCTCAGTCCCGAGCTGCCCCTCAGTCCCGATCTGCTCCTCAGTCCAGTGGGGTTCTGGGTGAGGACTACTAGGCCATGGTCGGCGGCGAGGGTGGACTATCCAAGGACGCGAGGAGAAGGGACTAAGACATTGATTGAGTGGGGTCCACGTCCCGCGCCGAAGCCGCCACCATGGACAGACGCCCACCCGGACCCTCCCTATTGTTTTGAGGTGCGTTCGGGAGTCCGCACCTTAGGGGGGGGGGGTTCTGTCACGCCCTGGTCGAAGTATTTTGTGTTTATCTTTATTTATTTGGTCAGGCCAGGGTGTGGCATGGGTTTTTGTATGTGGTGTGTATGTATGGGGATTGTAGCTAGTGGGGTGTTCTAGCTAAGTCTATGGCTGTCTGAAGTGGTTCTCAATCAGAGGCAGGTGTTTATCGTTGTCTCTGATTGGGAACCATATTTAGGCAGCCATATTCTTTGAGTTTGTGGTGGGTGATTGTCCTTAGTGTCCTTGTTCCTGTCTATGCGTTAGTTTACAGAAGTATAGGCTGTTTCGGTTTTCGTTACGTTTATTGTTTTGTAGTGTTTGTGTTTAGTGTGTTTTTTCATTAAACATGAATCGCAATCGACACGCTGCATTTTGGTCCGACTCTCCTTCACATACAGAAAACCGTTACACACCCGAACACCACCTGAACAAGGAGCCGAACACCACCCGAACAAGGAGCCGAACACCACCCGAACAAGGAGAAGAGCCGAACACCACCCGAACAAGGAGAAGGGCCGACTTCGGCGGAAGTCGTGACAATAGCAGATACAGAGACACTCAACATACAGAATAATCCAGAAAAAGAAAGTATAAATATTTTTTATACTACCTAATAGAGAGAACTAAAAGGTAAAGCTGTGTATGGATGCAGACCCTGCTTTAAATCAGTCACTAAATATTCCAGTCATTAGACTATTCTCCTTGAGAATTAGAGTGAAAGCGGTTGATCAATTCCCTTAGCCCTCATAGGTAAACATGCCTGTTACATGTTAAGTACACTCAGTGACTTTAAAACATCCAAGTAATAAAATACACTACCATCAGAGACTGTATCATATCTGTCACCTCTAATCATGGTCACAATGATGTAAAATCAAAACAAATAAAAGATGTCAATACCATTGACCCTCTATTCACATATTAACCTTCAAGAGCTAACTTTCTGCTGATTCATAATCTCAATCAGTCTTGACACTGGTTTAAAATTTCTTGCTCCTACTTGAGACGCAGATGTCTCAACTAGGCACCTGGAAATGCAAATGCGCTACGCTAAATGCTAAATGTACTCGTTAAAACTCAAACGTTCATCAAAATACACATGCAGGGTATTGAATTAAAGCTCCACTCGTTGTGAATCTAGCCAACAAGTCAGATTTTTAAAATGCTTTTCGGCGAAAGCATGAGAAGCTATTATCTGATAGCATGCACCCCCCAAAATACCAGCACGACACGTAAACAACAGATTTTGCGGTAGCCGGCGCTACCCAAAACTCAGAAATAAAATATAAAACATTTATTACCTTTGATGATATTCTTTGTTGGCACTCCTATATGCCCCATAAACATCACTATTGGGTATTTTTTTCGATTAAATCGGTCCATTATTACCCAAAATAGCCATCTATGGAAAATGTGTAAATCAGAAAAAAACATTGTTTTAAAACGCAGCGTCATTTTTTTAAATTAAAAAAGTCGACGATAAACTTTCACAAAACACTTCGAAATACTTTTGTAATCCAACTTTAGGTATTAGTAAACATTTATAATCTATCAAAATGATTACAGGGCGATGTGTATTCAATAGCTCCTCGTCTTCAAATCAATGGCTGAAAATGTGCACTTCAAAACATCCTGGCGGAGACCGGAAGAAATGGAATCCAGTTAGTTGGATTTACCAAGAAAAAACTCCCTGGATAATGACGACAATGGCGACATCGTGTGGAATCTGTAGGAATTGCATGCAGGTCCATAATTCATTTTGTGCCTTTTTAACAATCCATGAAAGTGACGCATGGATATTATTTTTAGCTTTCAGTGTGCAGTTTTTCTTGCGCTTTTCGATGAAACACACAATCTGTTATAGTCACAGCCGTGATTTAACCAGTTTTAGAAACTTCAGAGTGTTTTCTATCCACACATACTAATCATATGCATATACTATATTCCTGGCATGAGTAGCAGGACGCTGAAAAGTTGCGCGATTTTTAACAGAATGTTCGAAAAAGGAGGGGGTAGGATGAAAAGGTTTAAATAGCCTTCCTGCCCTTGACCTAATACGACCCCGGCTACCTTAAACTGCATAAGGAGTGACAGTGTTGTGTACTGTTGCAGTAGTGGGTCTGTCAACACAGTCCGTGCTTAACTGATCAGGTAAGGAATGGTTCGAGTTTGGTAGCTCAGTATGGATATCGTAAGCAGACTGGTCAGTTAGCTCACTCACTACACTGTTACGGTCTCTGTCAGATTCTCTGTCAGACTCTCTGATCGAGGCGGACCATCGAGCTGCAGTATATCTTCCACAGAATCTAAAGGTGGAAAATCCTGAGCATCCAAGGATCACACATCACCCTCCAGGTTTGTGTCACCTGTTCCTTCAGAAGGCAACTCCGACACTCACACTCTTGTTCTGTACTCAGCACCATCATCCACTGCAGTGTCCATGGCAGCTGAGACCACAAGGGTGTTATTCATACCCTCAGACTCTGTTAATCCAAACATGTCTGTTCCCTCATCAACGGCAGCATGGGGAAGAGGAAGAAAGTTGGCTGGCATCATCAGGTTGCGATGTACCGTCTTCTCCCGTCCAGTGGAGCTATTATCCAGTGACAAGGTAGACAGTATCCTCCCAATGGTCAGCGAGATTCCGCTTTCCCCGCTCCCCCTTGTTAGCCAGCAATACTCGATCCGCAATCTCCACTGGTGCTCTCTGACTCTTCTGTCATGAAGGTGCCTGCTTCGCTGCAGATGCCTGTGCTGCATTCATGGCTTCTTTCAGATCTCTCCTCAAAGACTGAACAAACTGGTCATAGTCGGCAACGTCTGTTTTTTATTTATTTATTTATTTATTTATTTATTTATTCGTTATTTTACCAGGTAAGTTGACTGAGAACACGTTCTCATCTGCAGCAACGACCTGGGGAATAGTTACAGGGGAGAGGAGGGGGATGAATGAGCCAATTGTAAACTGGGGATTATTAGGTGACTGTGATGGTTTGAGGGCCAGATTGGGAATTTAGCCAGGACACCGGGGTTAACACCCCTACTCTTACGATAAGTGCCATGGGATCTTTAATGACCTCAGAGAGTCAGGACACCCATTTAATGTCCCATCTGAAAGACGGCACCCTACACAGGGCAGTGTCCCCAATGCCCTGGGGCATTGGGATATTTTTTTAGACCAGAGGACAGAGTACCTCCTACGGCCCTCCAACACCACTTCCAGCAGCATGTGGTCTCAAATCCAGGAACTGACCAGCACCAAGTTGGGTTCACTATGACAGAGCCAAAGACTATGTCAACAGGCAGTCTTGGCGTCCTCCCAAACATTAGCAGGAAAGGGGCAAAGCCTGTAGTCTCGTGGATTGTATGTGCTTTGCTCTCGTTGGCAGGGCCCGGATCATGTTTCCCAAAGTCCTATTCATCCTTTCGCAGGACCCGTTCCCCATCGGATGGTACGGCGTGGTGTGAGACTTCTGAACGCCTGCAACACTCAACAGTTTGGCTATTAAAGCGCTCTAAAAGTTGGCTCCCTGGTCTGAGTGTATACGGCGAGGCATCCCGTAGACAGAGAAATAGTTGTTCCACAACTGATGAGCTACTGTCTTAGCAGACTGGTTCGGACACAAGAAGGCATGAGCCAATTTGGAAAAAGTGGTCAGTAACAACAAGCACATCCAAGGACTTGTTTGAAGAATCTTCTGCAGACCAGAAGTCTTTGCACACTAGTTCAAGAGGCTCCGTTGTTATTATGCTCTCAAGAGGAGCTCTTGCTTCTGGATCAGGAGTCTTGCTCACCACACATCTCCTGCAGCACTTCACATAATCTTTTACCTCCCTCTCCAGGCCATGCCAGAAGAACCTCTGTCTTGTCAGGTAGACTGTTCTCTGTTGGCCCTGGTGGCCAGCTTCATCATGGACACCCTTCAACACCATTGCATGGAGGCTGGAACCACATACAGATACGTTTTCCTCTTTGTAACCACATTCTTTGAAACACGATACAGTACACCCATCTTCTTGGTCAACTTGTCCCAACTTCTGAGAAGACACAAAACCTCAAACACTCTCGTGGGCACGCTCTCTCCGGGATGGTCTTCTCCCCCGCTCCACAAAGAAGATCACTCTGCTGATCACGTTGTCATCACGCTGCTTACTCATCAGTAGGTCGTGTGGCAGAACATCGACATCGGTCTGCTCTGATGGCATAACAGCCTGTGGGAGCTGTGGCAACAGCAGTGCATGTGAGCCCACTTCACCCACCCAGCACCTGTGTGAATGAAGAACAGCTGCAACTTCATGTCTTGATAAAGCACCAGATGGGGGGTCTACAGTAGCCTGACAGCTAATGACCACTTCGTTGGAGTCAGAGGCTTTGTCAAAGGGGTGGCTGGACCAACGAAACACATCTTGCACTCTGTCTGTGCACACAGCGTCGGCTTCAGCTAGTAAGGTCTCGTATGGGACCCTTGTCAGGCGATGGAGTGCACTGGATCGTACGAAGGGCTCTCTGCTCAAAGCATCTGCAACAACATTTATTTTTCCAGGGATGTACTTGATGTCAAACTCGTACGGTGCCAGCTTGGCGACCCATCTCTGTTCACAAGCATCAAGCTTTGCTTTGGTCAGAATGTATGTCAAGGGAATATTATCCGTCCATACCGTGAACTGCTGTCGCCGTAGCCAGTGGTGGAACTTGTCACAGATAGCCCATTTCATGGCAAAGAACTCGAGCCTGTGCGCAGGATACCTCGACTGTGCATAACTGAGGGACTTGCTCGCGAAGGCTATAGGTCTCACTTGTAGCTCCCTGTTCCTGCACCTGGGACAGCACAGCACCTAAGAAATTGCTGGACGCATCCACCGAGAGTAGAAAGGGTTTTTCGAAGTTGGGGTGGGCCAACAAAACATGGTCCAGTAAGGCTTGCTTTAGCTGGAATAAGGCCTGTCTGCATTCTGTTGTCCAGTCGGCAGCCATCAACTTCCTGACAGGTGAGCGTCGCTTCTTTTTCCAGCGTGGAGACTTGTGTACAGCAGTCAATCCAAAGAGAGGCTTTGCGATGGTCAAGCAACCTTCAATGAACTGTTGATAATAACCACCATCGCAAGGAATGACCTCAATTTCTTCTGAGATGGAATGTCAGTGCCATCTTCCATCAGATCAGCTTCTGTTACTCCTGTAATGGCCCTCACCTTCTCAGGGTCTGTAGCTACACCATCTGCACTAATGATATGCCCCAGAAACTTCACAGACCTCTGCAGAAAGTTTTTTTGGCGCCAACATCCGGTTGTGAGCCTTGAGACGCTCAAAAACCATTTCCAGACGCTGTATAGCCAGATCTTCAGTGGGTGCATAGACCAAGACATTGTCAAGGTGACACAGCAGGCTAAGAAAGTTCTGATCCCCAAAGATGTTTAGCATCATCCATGTCATAGAAAGATTGTATTCGTACAATCCAAATGGCGACGTAAAAGCTGTGAATCTCCGGTCATCCTCATGCACTTCCACATTGTAGTAGCCAGAGGTAAGGTCCATTGTCGAGAAAAAGGCATTTCCACCTAAAGCAGCCAGTGCGTCAGCCTGGTGAGGGAGTGGGTGGGCGTCTTTGATGGTGCGAGCATTGAGCAAACGAAAATCAGTACAGAGTCTCAGGTCTCCAGACTTCTTCCATACAAGGACAAGGGGAGAGCCGAACTCAGTACTAGACTTCCTTATGATTTCACATTCTTCCATCTCATTCAATGCTTGTTTGAGCTTCTCATAATGATTTGGTGAAAGGCGTCGGTAGGGCATCCAAAAGGGTTTCTCATCACACAGTTGAATGCGGTGAAGACATCTGGAAGCGTTTCCACAATCCAACTTGTGCCTGGAAAAAATAGTCTGGTACTCAGCAATGAGCTGGATGAGTTTCTTCTTACCAGCAGGAGACGCTTGACAGGAGTCGACATCAATATCAGTCAAACCTAAGTCACGTAAGACCTCAGGATCGCTTGAACTGTCAGGTCCGTCAGTATCGTGAAGTTGGCTGGAACCGTCATCAGTCAGTGTCAAGTCATCTTGGCAGTCAGTGAGTATATCAGCCATTCTCTGCACTTGCTGCTGTAAAGCTGCTGATGAATCATCATTCACACACGAACAGTCAAAGTCCTCTAGAGCCATGCAAGGAAAGACATCGGCTTGAGTGGCGTTTCGTCTCAATGTCACTGTCTTCTGAGAAGGGTTTATCACTCTAACAGGGAGCCACCCATCACCCCGCAATAGAGCTACTGTCCTCCCTACCAGTATTGACCTTGGTGTTGAACTTGAACTGCTGGGCTCAATGAGAACAGCACTGCCTGCTGATAGAATCTGAGTGTTTCGTAGTCTGCCCCAGACTAAGTGCTCATGCATAGGCTCTAGAGTCACAGCCCCTTTTAGTCTCACAGTTACAACTTTGTCAGGTACTTCCTTGTCTCTCCATCCCTCCACATTAGCCATCATATCGATTAGCTTGCTCTCCTCACCCCCGTCACACACAGGAGTATAAACCCTCTTCCCAAGATCTCCATCCGTCTTCAGGTGGCGAATCAAGTGCTTTAGGAGATTGCTGCCCAAGATGAGGTCATCACTCTGGCCTTCAACCACCAGTGTAGGCACGGCAACTCTACATCCGTACACCTCCATCTCCAGCTCACATACGCCCATAGACCTCATCTTCAACCCACCACAACCAACCAACACTACCTCTGTAGGACTCAAAGTTGGACTTTTCACCACTCCAGCATGCAACAGTTCAGGTAAGACCCTAGAGCTCAAAGTACAAGCCATGGATCCACTGTCAAGCATAGCTCTCACTTCTACTTCTCCTCCTATTAACACCTGGACATAGAAGAAATCATCATATGCGGAAAGTCTCTGTGTGTTCTGCATTATGATACTCTTCTCAGTCTCCATTTCGTCACAAACACTTTTATATACAGACTCCAAATCAACAGTTCTCACAGATGGGGACTCTACAAAGGCCCAACACTCTCCCCTTCTACATGCAGGCCTACTAGTTTTCCGGAAGCTGAGCAGTGATTACTGTAGGGACTCCACCAGCTGTGCTCAGAGCTGCGGCCTTGGGGCACTGAGAGCGTGCGTGGCCAGCTACATGACAAAGAAAGCAGAGGTGATTGGCCCTGCAGTGAAAGTAAGTATCATGTCCAGCATCCCCGCACACGTTACATGGCCCATTAGACTTCACTTTGCTCCTATTCCCTTTTTGGAACTTATGGTCAGACTGTTGTGGCCTCTGCTCCAGCACACGTTCCAGCATGGCAAGGATACGTTCCATCGGCTCAGCTGAGCCCTGAATAGTCTGGGCTGGGTCAGGCAACGTGTTGGGTACTTCCATGTGGGGCCTCACAGCAGGCATGGTGATCGGCATGACAGCACCAACTTCCTGCTTCATTGTTGTGATGGCTGGGGTCAACTTAGATAAGTGAGAGTACCTCCGCTCCCTCCTGTATTCATCCAGCCTCTCGTGAACATCTGTAGCGGTCCACTGCTGTAATGGCTTGCACTTAAAGATAAGGGACAGTTCAGCGTTAGGGCAATGTCTGATGAACATGACTGTGAGCTCACGAGATGGGTCTTCAACACCTTTTTCCTGTCTCTTTAGACAATCTTCAGCAACCTCCATAACCCTGTTCAGTCTGAGCCAATATTCAAATGGTTGTTCATCAGTCAGAGGTAATGTGGCATAAAAGTCAGCAAGGGGCATACTTGAAAAAGCAGTGTCACTAAAATGTTGTTTCAGTATGTCAAAGATGGGACTCTGGCCTTTAGATAAATCAGGGATTGCTGCGTATGCCCACGTTAACAACATCGCGGGCCCTTCCCATAAGCCTGCCCATAACCTCAACTGCTTGGTCCATCACAGATACGCCCCTCTTGCGCATGTAAACCATGACCATATCCTCCCACTCATGCACCGTGCACTTTTCAGAGCCATCCCCCCTAAAGTACACTGGTTCCTTGATATCAGACTTCAATACCAGGTTCAGGCCTGACACATCCATAACCCTAGAGCTGCATACACTCCCCATAACATTGTCCCCAACATGTCCAACAATTGCCTTTGACTCCAAACAGGAGGCAATGTTCTCCCCAATGGAATGACCAATCTGCTGTATTATGTCTGCTATGAAATCCATGGAGACCTCCCCACTCCCTGTATTTGGCAAAACTCTTTCATACACATCCTTGGGCGTTTCCTTTGGTAAACTATCATCAAAACTCCCAAAACCCTCCAGTTTAGGCATAGGTGTAGAAGCAACTGGAATTTTGGATGAACCCATACCAACAGATGATGACAGATTAAATGACAGTAAATCCCTACCTCTCCCAACACCTTCCATTTTAACAACGGGAAATCAACACAATAATAAAAATGTAAATAGCAAAAAAAAAAATATATATATATATTTTAAACTCACGTCAAGATCTAACCTATATCTAGTACACTGGTAAAACTCACCCTCCTTATATCAGATATACGTTAGAATTGCAAATAAACAAGTAACACAAAAGTTATATTGTTTATCTGTGAAGAGTCTCAGCCAGAGAAATCATCAATTTCGATAATAAACGTTGCAGTAGCGCCCTCTTGTGTCGAAATGCGATATCGCCATAAACTGCACCAGCAACGTCTTGTCTGATTCTTCAACGGCAACCACGGCGAAGATCTGAGATGGAAATCCAGCGATCCCATCCAGAAGAACGGTCACGGCACCACTGTAACAGTACTCTGCTTGCGTTGTGTACAATCAATCATCGACACGAACTCCAACGTGTAGCACCAGTCATGGAGATTTATTTTGATAGGAACAGCACAAAAACTCCCAGTGTCTGATCTCTACTCCTAGTGACTGTTCTCTACTCCCAGTGTCTGTTGTCTACTATCAGTGTCTGTTCTCTACTCCCAGTGTCTGATCTCTCCTCCCAGTGTCTGCTCTCTACTCCCAGTGTCTGTTCTCTACTCCTAGTGACTGTTCTCTACTCCCAGTGACTGTTCTCTACTCCCAGTGTCTGATCTCTACTCCCAGTGTCTGATCTCTACTCCTAGTGACTGTTCTCTACTCCTAGTGACTGTTCTCTACTCCCAGTGTCTGTTCTCTACTATCAGTGTCTGTTCTCTACTCCCAGTGTCTGATCTCTACTCCTAGTGACTGTTCTCTACTCCCAGTGTCTGTTCGCTACTATCAGTGTCTGTTCTCTACTCCCAGTGTGTGATCTCTCCTCCCAGTGTCTGTTCTCTACTCCCAGTGTCTGTTCTCTACTCCTAGTGTCTGTTCGCTACTATCAGTGTCTGTTCTCTACTCCCAGTGTCTGTTCTCTACTCCCAGTGTCTGTTCGCTACTATCAGTGTCTGTTCTCTACTCCTAGTGACTGTTCTCTACTCCCAGTGTCTGTTCGCTACTATCAGTGTCTGTTCTCTACTCCCAGTGTCTGATCTCTCCTCCCAGTGTCTGTTCTCTACTCCCAGTGTCTGTTCGCTACTATCAGTGTCTGTTCTCTACTATCAGTGTCTGTTCTCTACTCTCAGTGTCTGATCTCTCCTCCCAGTGTCTGTTTTCTACTCCCAGTGTCTGTTCTCTACTATCAGTGTCTGTTCTCTACTCCCAGTGTCTGATCTCTCCTCCCAGTGTCTGCTCTCTACTCCCAGTGTCTCCTCTCTCCTACCAGTGTCTGATCTCTCCTCCCAGTGTCTGCTCTCTACTCCCAGTGTCTCCTCTCTCCTCCCAGTGTCTGCTCTCTACTCCCAGTGTCTCCTCTCTCCTCCCAGTGTCTGCTCTCTACTCTCAGTGTCTCCTCTCTACTCCCAGTGTCTGATCTCTACTCCCAGTGTCTGATCTCTACTCCCAGTGTCTGATCTCGACTCCAAGTGTCTGATCTCTATTCCCGGTGTCTGATCTCTACTCCCAGTGTCTGATCTCTACTCCCAGTGTCTGATCTCTACTCCCAGTGTCTGATCTCTATTCCCGGTGTCTGATCTCTACTCCCGGTGTCTGATCTCTACTCCCAGTGTCTGATCTCTACTCCCAGTGTCTGCTCTCTACTCCCAGTGTCTGTTCTCTACTCCCAGTGCCTGTTCTCTACTATAAGTGTCTGTTCGCTACTCCCAGTGTCTGTTCTCTACTTCTAGTGACTGTTCTCTACTATAAGTGTCTGTTCGCTACTATCAGTGTCTGCTCTCTACTCCCAGTGTCTCCTCTCTCCTCCCAGTGTCTCCTCTCTCCTCCCTGTGTCTGTTCTCTACTCCCAGTGTCTGCTCTCTACTCCCACACTCCCAGTGGGGCTGACGTGAAGTGTCAGGTTTCAGACCACACATTTGCATGAGGATTGGCTCGTTGGAGCGATTTCCTGTGAAACTCACGTCGGCCAAGCGCATATGAAACGGGAAAGTCTCTATATAATGCTACTTTAACGATTCTTCTATTTCTTTAAATGCAGTGGTAAATATGTTTTATAGTGGTAAATATTAAAAGAAAAAGCTTCCAAATGAAATCATTGATTCAACCATTTATTTCTATGTGTCGGTATTGTCCACTCAGTAGTGTTGAATTTTCGTGCTGCAATTTCAACGTGGCACCATCATATGATACCACCTTTCCAACAAGTCAGTTTGTAAGATTTCTGCCCTGCTATAGCTGCTCGGGGGGACTGTAAGTGTTGTCATTGTGAAGTGGAAACGTCTAGGAGCAACAACGGCTCATCCGTGAAGTGGTAGGCCACACAAGCAAAAAAATTGTCTGTCCTCGGGTTGCAACACTCACCACTGAATTCCAAACTGCCTCTGGAAGAAACGTCAGCGCAATAACTGTTCGCCGGCAGCTTCGTGAAATGGGTTTTCATGACCGAGCATTCGCACACAAGCATGACATCACCATGCGCAATGCCAAGCGTCGGCTGGAGTGGTGTAAAGTTCGCCACCATTGGAAACGCGTTCTATGGAGTGAACTGGTGGCAGGTAGCCTAGCGGTTAAGAATGTTAGGCCAGTAACCGAAAGGTTGCTGGTTTGAATCACTGAGCTGACTAGGTGAAAAAGGTTCATTTGAGCAAGACACTTAAACCCTAATTGATCCTGTAAGTCGTTCTGGATAAGAGCATCTGCTAAAATGTCAAATTAATCACTCTTCACCATCTGGCAGTCCAACGGATGATTCTGGGTTTTGTGGATGCCAAGAGAACGTTACCTGCCCCAATGCATAACGCCAAATGTAAAGTTTGGTGGAGGAGGAATAATGGTCTGGGGCTATTTTCCATTGTTTGGGCCCCTTAGTTCCAGTGAAGGGAAACTAGCTAGCTAGTTAAATTATGTTAAGTTAAATTCTGCTATCTGATTTAGCTAGCTAAATTGCTAACGTTAGATGGTTTGCTAGGTTGCCTAACATTAACGTTATATTCAGAGGAGAAAAAAATACAATTTATTCTTGAAGCTACCTAATCTGGTGTGTCTTTCAATTAGGGCAATGGCTAGCCCCAGCATCGTATTCACTCCAGCACCATGTGGATGTGATAGCCACAGGGCAGGGCTCTACTGTGCGACCATTTTACTCACACATGTGGCTAAATATTTTTGCTGGATAACCTGGAATTGTATTTAGGAGCACCTGTGCTCCTAGAAAAAATAAGTATTCTAGCTTTATTACTTCAAATATTTTTAATTGTGCTCCTAAATTTCTTTGTGTGTTTAACCATTTTCCTAAATGTGCTCCTTGTAAAAAAGGTCAGCGTAGAGGGGTCACTGAGGGGTTACCTGCAGGGGTCACGTTAACGCAAAAAAGGAAAGAAAAAAACACAGAAAAAAAATGTATTTTTGTGTTCTGTAAACACAGATCTAAAATGCTTCCTATTGTTAAATTATGTTCAGTTTCAGTCAGGACTTGTTTCCAAATCATGAAAAGAGTCTAAATCTAAAAAGAGTAATTTCAAGCATTTCAGTTGCACTTCACTCAGATGAAATATATTTGCTTTCATTATTGAATCACCAGACAGCGCTCTGACTGATGCTACTTTTCTCCTGTAATATCCTCTGGTGTAGTTTTTCTCTGGTAGAAAGTCAAAATACAAGTTTAGCTGTGATACACATTAGAAATATAACGGCCATATAACGGCCATGCAACCTTTTTGCAAAATATACCTATAGCTTTTTTCCATTTCAGTTAATTTACTGATGAAAGCAATATTTGTTTGGAAGTGTTGCAGGAATGTATTTTGGGTGAATGAAAACTGTAGTTGCACGCCCCTTACGTCCAAAATGTCTGGAGGCGGCGGTGTACAGGGGAGAGGGATCCACTGCAGCGAGGGTCAACATCTTGGACCACCTGTCTCAAAGCCAGACTCTTCCCAGAGCAGATGTGCTTAACGATGGGGAGCAGGTGTGCTTAACGATGGGGAGCAGGTGTGCTTAACGATGGGGAGCAGGTGTGCAACAAGACTGTTCCAACAGCTCAATCCTATCACGCATTTACAATTTCTGTAATATTCTGTACACACTAAAATTACTTTTATCTACCAGACCAATGCAAAAGTTATGTCACCTCACTGAACTACTAATGTAATGTATATACTGTCCTATAATCCAATAGTTATGTCACCTTACTACACTGCTATTGTATATACTGTAATATAATGCAATAGTTATATCACCTCACCTCTCTGCTAATGCATGTACTGTCATATCATTCAATAGCTATATCACCTCACTGCTCTGCTAATGTACTGTCATATCATTCAATAGCTATATCACCTCACTGCTCTGCTAAAGCATGTACTGTCATATCATTCAATAGCTATATCACCTCACTGCTCTGCTGGTGAGACAAAAAACGCGACTCGTCAGTGAAGAGCACTTTTTGCCAGTCCTGTCTGGTCCAGCGACGGTGGGTTTGTGCCCATAGGCGACGTTGTTGCCGGTGATGTCTGGTGAGGACCTGCCTTACAACAGGTCTACAAGCCCTCAGTCCAGCATCTCTCAGCCTATTGCGAACAGTCTGAGTACTGATGGAGAGATTGTGCATTCCTGGAGTAACTTGGGCAGTTGCTGTTTCCATCCTGCACCTGTCCCGCAGGTGTGATGTTCGGATGTACAGATCCTGTGCAGGTGTTGTTACACATGGTCTGCCACTGTGAGGACGATCAGCTGCCCGTCCTGTCTCCCGGTAGCGCTGTTTTAGGCATCTCACAGTACAGACATTGCAATTTATTGCCCTGGCCACATCTGCAGTCCTCATGCCTCCACGCAGCATGCCTAAGGCACGTTCACACAGATGAGCAGGGACCCTGGGCATCTTTCTTTTGGTGTTTTTCAGAGTCAGCAGAAAGGCCTCTTTAGTGTCCTAAGTTTTCATAACTGTGACCTTAATTTCCTACCGTCTGTAATCTGTTAGTGTCTAAACGACCGTTGTTCCACAGGTGCATGTTCATTAATTGTTTATGGGTCATTGAACAAGCATGGGAAACAGTGTTTAAACCCTTTACAATGAAGATCTGTGAAGTTATTTGGATTTTTACAAATTATCTTTGAAAGACAGGGTCCTGAAAAAGGAACCTGTCCTTTTTTGCTGAGTTTATATCCCTATAGGCAATTTTTATAAAATATTATAATTTAATTAATTTTATCTGCCTCTTTTACTTGATTTAGTTTGTTTAGTCTTTTTGTTAGTATGTTATACAAAGCTTTGAGAATGTATTCAGAGCCCTGGACTTTTTCCACATTTTGTTACCTTACAGCCTTGTTCTAAAATGGATGAAATAGTTTCCCCCTCATCATTCTACACACAATACCCCACAATGACAAAGCAAAAATAGTTTTAAAGATATTTTTCAAATATAATAATACAAAAAAATAATAATATCAGATTTACATAACTATTCAGACCCTTTACTCAGTACTTTGTTGAAGCACCTTTGGTAGCGATTACAGCCTCGAGTCATTGAGAATGACGCTACAAGCTTGGCACACCTGTAATTGGGGAGTTTCTGCCATTCTTCTCTGCAGATCCTCTCAAGCTCTGTCAGGTTAGATGGGGAGCGTCGATATACAGCTCTTTCAGAGATGTTTCATTGGGTTCAAGTCTAGGCTCTTGCTGTCCCACTCAAGGACATTCAGAGACTTGTCCCGAAACCACTCGTGCATTGTCTTGGCTGTGTGCTTAGGGTCGTTGTCTTGTTGGAAGGTGAACTTTCACCCCAGTCTGAGGTCCTGAATGCTCTGGAGCAGGTTCTCATCAAGGATCTCTCTGTACTTTGCTCCGTTTATCTTTCCCTCGACCCTGACTAGTTTCCCAGTCTCTGCTGCTGTAAAACATCCCCACAGCGTGATGCTGCCACCACCAGGCTTCACTGTAG
Organism: Oncorhynchus mykiss; assembly: GCF_057628025.1. Lineage (NCBI taxonomy): Eukaryota > Metazoa > Chordata > Actinopteri > Salmoniformes > Salmonidae > Oncorhynchus > Oncorhynchus mykiss. The sequence continues at coordinate 74,224,659 of NC_143038.1, read as the reverse complement.
AGATGGTGCCAGGTTTCCTCCAGATGTGATGCTTTGCATTCAGATCAAAGAGTTTAATATTGGATTCATCAGCCCAGATAATCTTGTTTCTTATGGTCTGAGAGTCCTTTAGGTGCCTTTTGGCAAACTCCAAGCAGGCTGTCGTGTGCATTTTACTGAGGAGTGGCTTCCTTCTGGCCACTCTACCATAAATGCCTGATTGGTGGAGTTCTGCAAAGATTGTTGTCCTTCTGGAAGGTTCTCCCATCTCCAAGGAGGAACTCTGAAGCTCTGTCAGAGCTCTGTCACCTCCCTGACCAAGGCCCTTCTCCCCCGATTGCTCAGTTCCATTTAAGAATGACGGAGGCCACTGTGTTCTTGGGGACCTTCAAAGCTACAGAATTTCTTTGGTACCCTTCCCCAGATCTGTGCCTCGACACAATCCTGTCTCAGAGCTCTACGGACAATTTCTTTGACTTAATGGCTTGGTTTTTGCTCTGACATGCACTGTCAAGTGTAGGACTTTATATAGACAGGCATAGGCCTTTCCAAACCATGTCCAATCAATTACATTTACCACAGGTAGAAACATCTCAAGGATGATTTAAGGAAACAGGATCCACCTGAGCTCAATTTGAAGAGACACAAACATGCACACAAGGTACAGACACAGTTAAATGAAGGTGAAATAAAACAAATAAAACATACCCACATGTATTGTGTTATTGTTGTATGGTGGTATTAAACATGTATTGTGATATTGTTGTATGGTGGTATTAAACATGTATTGTGATATTGTTGTATGGTGGTATTAAACATGTATTGTGATATTGTTGTATGGTGGTATTAAACATGTATTGTGATATTGTTGTATGGTGGTATTAAACATGTATTGTGATATTGTTGTATGGTGGTATTAAACATGTATTGTGATATTGTTGTATGGTGGTATTAAACATGTATTGTGATATTGTTGTATGGTGGTATTAAACATTTTAATATTGTAGAAAAGTAGTGGTGTAATAATGTTATATGGTGTACTGTTTTATCTTTTGTTTTATGTGTGTGATGTAACTGCTTTAATATGTTTAAACCCCAGGAAGAGTAGCTGCTGCCTTGGCAGGAAGTAATGAGGATCCATAATAAACCCCAGGAAGAGTAGCTGTTGCCTTGGCAGGAACTAATGGGGATTTATAATAAACCCCAGGAAGAGTAGCTGCTGCCTTGGCAGGAACTAATGGGGATCCATAATAAACCCCAGGAAGAGTAGCTGCTGCCTTGGCAGGAACTAATGGGGATTTATAATAAACCCCAGGAAGAGTAGCTGCTGCCTTGGCAGGAACTAATGGGGATCCATAATAAACCCCAGGAAGAGTAGCTGCTGCCTTGGCAGGAACTAATTGGGATTTATAATAAACCCCAGGAAGAGTAGCTGCTGCATTGGCAGGAACTAATGAGGATCCATAATAAACCCCAGGAAGAGTAGCTGCTGCCTTGGCAGGAACTAATGGGGATCCATAATAAACCCCAGGAAGAGTAGCTGCTGCCTTGGCAGGAACTAATGGTGATCCATAATAAACCCCAGGAAGAGTAGCTGCTGCTTTGACAGGAACTAATGGGGATCCATAATCAACCCCAGGAAAAGTAGCTGCTGCCTTGGCAGGAACTAATGGGGATCCATAATAAACCCCAGGAAGAGTAGCTGCTGCCTTGGCAGGAACTAATTGGGATTTATAATAAACCCCAGGAAGAGTAGCTGCTGCATTGGCAGGAACTAATGAGGATCCATAATAAACCCCAGGAAGAGTAGCTGCTGCCTTGGCAGGAACTAATGGTGATCCATAATAAACCCCAGGAAGAGTAGCTGCTGCTTTGACAGGAACTAATGGGGATCCATAATCAACCCCAGGAAAAGTAGCTGCTGCCTTGGCAGGAACTAATGGGGATCCATAATAAACCCCAGGAAGAGTAGCTGCTGCCTTGGCAAGAACTAATGGGGATCCATAATAAACCCCAGGAAGAGTAGCTGCTGCTTTGACAGGAACTAATGGGGATCCATAATCAACCCCAGGAAAAGTAGCTGCTGCCTTGTCAGGAACTAATGGGGATCCACAATAAACCCCAGGAAGAGTAGCTGCTGCCTTGGCAGGAACTAATGGGGATCCACAATAAACCCCGGGTGCTTCTACACCTGCATTGCTTGCTGTTTTGGGTTTTAGGCTGGGTTTCTGTACAGCACTTTGAAATACTGTATCAGCTGATGTACGAAGGGCTATATAAATAAATGTGATTTGATTTGATTTGATTTGAGTAGCTGCTGCCTTGACAGGAACTAATGGGGATCCATAATAAACCCCAGGAAGACTAGTTGCTGCTTGGCAGGAACTAATGGGGATCCATAATAAACCCCAGGAAGAGTAGCTGCTGCCTTGGCAGGAACTAATGGGGATCCATAATAAACCCCAGGAAGAGTAGCTGCTGCCTTGGCAGGAACTAATGGGGATCCATAATAAACCCCAGGAAGAGTAGCTGCTGCCTTGGCAGGAACTAATGGGGATTTATAATAAACCACAGGAAGAGTAGCTGCTGCCTTGGCAGGAACTAATGGGGATCCATAATAAACCCAAAGAAGAGTCGCTGCTGCCTTGGCAGGAACTAATGGGGATCCATAATAAACCCCAGGAAGAGTAGCTGCTGCCTTGGCAGGAACTAATGGGGATCCATAATAAACCCCAGGAAGAGTAGCTGCTGCCTTGGCAGGAACTAATGGGGGTCCTTAATGAATACAAATACCCATTTCGAGTCTCATAGCAATGCGACTGAATACTTATGTAATTAAGGTATTTCTGTTTTTATTTTTAATGCATTTCAATTTAAAAAAAATCTAAAAACCTGTTTTCACTTTGTCATTGTAGTGTATTGTGAGTAGATTAATGAGGAACAAAGTAATGTAATGCATCTATGAATAAGGCTTTAAAGTTACAAAATTTAGAAAAAGTCAAGGGGTCTGAATACTTAGTGTGACTCATTTCTCTCTAACCTGACACGGTGTTGGGCTCACTTCTCTCTAATCTGACACGGTGTTGGGCTCACTTCTCTCTAATCTGACAAAGTGTGGGGCTCACTTCTCTCTAATCTGACACGGTGTTGGGCTCACTTCTCTCTAATCTGACACGGTGTCGGGCTCACTTCTCTCTAATCTGACACAGTGTTGGGCTCACTTCTCTCTAATCTGACACGGTGTTCGGCTCACTTCTCTCTAATCTGACACGGTGTTTGGCTCACTTCTTTCTAATCTGACACGGTGTTGGGCTCACTTCTCTGTAATCTGACAAAGTGTGGGGCTCACTTCTCTCTAATCTGACACGGTGTTGGGCTCACTTCTCTCTAATCTGACACGGTGTTCGGCTCACTTCTCTCTAATCTGACACGGTGTTCGGCTCACTTCTTTCTAATCTGACACGGTGTTGGGCTCACTTCTCTCTAATCTGACACGGTGTTCGGCTCACTTCTTTCTGATCTGACAAGGTGTTGGGCTCACTTCTCTCTAATCTGACACGGTGTTGGGCTCACTTCTCTCTAATCTGACATGGTGTTGCTGGATGATACTATTTCAATCTTTTATTGAAAACACTCCGTTCTCAATCTCTTGCTGAGATGATTTCAGAGCTCTGCTGCCTGTGGATCAATTACGTTTTGGTGGGATTGATACAACGAATCAATTTAGCTGTGCACCATGATGGGTAAGGATTGCAAGAACAATTACGACAATGGATTTTTTGAAGTGCTCACACACACACACAGGTAATGCGTACATTTGCAGGTGGGCTCATACGATACGCACACAAGCACACACATCTGTGTGCCACTGCAGATGTACTGTGTGTGTGTGTGTGTGTGTGTGTGTGTGTGTGCGAGCACTTCTAAATAATCACACCAGTCCCTGAGTTTACTCTATGGACTTTTGTCAAAACACACACATGTTAGATTCTATCCAACCACTGAGGCTTCTAGGGGGACTTGTCACGTTCTGTAAACATGTGTATGTTATTATGGTTCTTGTTTTAATCAGTTTTCCGTTATATCAGCTATGTAATCCAATCAAGTTGGATCAATAGACATGATCTGTCATTGCAGCAGACCAAAGGCTCAACACATTTAATCGTTTTGATGCAACCAAAAAAAAAAAAGACTAAAGAAAAGGATTCAATCAAAGCCGCACTGCAGCAAAAACTAAACACTTCATTGTTTTATTCTGATGTTATGAACGGCTGTTGTTGATTTCACCTGTTTCTGGTCAATAACAACGATGTAGCTTTTACCTTGTACATTATAGTGGACAGGCATCAAATTAAACGGAAACAAGTCATTCTGAATGAATTCACACAGCATAAGAGGCTCCCGAGTGGCGCAGCGGTCTTCGAGAGCCGTCACTACAGTCCCTGGTTCGAATCCAGGCTGTATCACATCCAGCTGTGATTGGGAGTCCCATCGCGGGGGCGGCGCACAATCGTCCGGTTTTATGGCCCCGGGGGTAGGCCGTCCGTCACTGTAAAGTAGAATTTGTTCTTAAAACTGACTCGACTAGTTAAATAAAGGTTAGATTAAATTGTAAAACATAAAGCATGGTACTTCTCTCAGCAGGCTGCAGTGGTTCTCCGTCTGCATGCTGTGTGGGGGTGTTACCATTGTCTAGTGGAAACCTGCAGAGGCCACTAAACTCCAGGTACCCTTGGTGTTTCTGTCCGGTATTATTAAATTACCTGTTGTTTTCTAGTTGCTTCATTTGCAATTCCTTGACTCAGTTAAATTACATTTTAACAGTAATGTAGTACAGGCTACATTAACAGTAATGTAGTACAGGCTACATTAACAGTAATGTAGTACAGGCTACATTAACAGTAATGTAGTACAGGCTACATTTCAACAGTAATGTAGTACAGGCTACATTTCAACAGTAATGTAGTACAGGCTACATTTCAACAGTAATGTAGTACAGGCTACATTTCAACAGTAATGTAGTACAGGCTACATTTTAACAGTAATGTAGTGTAGTACAGGATACTTCAACAGTAATGTAGTACAGGCTAAATTTCAACAGTAACTGAGTGTTACGCACGCCTCTATGAAGAGGGAACGCAACACCCTGCTGCAAATAAACTCTGTGAAGTGAAAAAGGTATGGACTGTAGGTGCGAGTAAGAATGACAGACAGAATGTGGTACCATTTACAAGGACTTTATTCCTGTACACGGTAATATGGGGAAAAGGGGCTGGACGGAACCAAAGCAAAGAAAGTAAATCTCAAAGCCCCCCCCTCTCCTATCTTACCTGCCTACCCACTACTTACCTAATTTAGCACCACCTGGTGCCCTAACCAAAACACAGGGGGTGGTCCGCCCAGGTCTTACCTAGTGTGCCTAGACAGTGAATATACTACGGGTATATGTATGCCCGCGGGCCTCTTGCCTAAACACTCCCAAGGTGCCTTCCCCTTCCGCCCTGGGAACAAATGAAACAGAATATTAAACAATTTCACAAACAAACTAAGAAACAAAGGACATCAAATAAGCTCTATCTGAGCAACAAACTCACAAAACATACCAACTTCCCAGCAATGAACTCCCAGCAAATCAACCTCTAGCAAAAAACTCTATCACAAACAATCGCTCTGCAATGACCTCCCAGAAAAAAAAAAATCTCTAGCAAAATCTCTCTCAGCAATCCCTACCTCCAAAATCTCTCTCTCCTGAACAGAACACTGGCTTTTATATAGCTTTAGAAGGAATGTGTAACTGGAGACAGCTGTGTCTTGACGAGGGGGCGGGGTCAGCTCTCCAATTAGCCCTGGAGTCGACCAATCAGCTGCTTGAGGGATTTCAAGAAGCCATTTCCTGAAATAAACACATGCAAATACACAAACTACAACACATAAACTGGGGAACGTAACACTGAGTACAGGCTACATTTCAACAGTAGTGTAGTACAGGCTACATTTTAACAGTAGTGTAGTACAGGCTACATTTCAACAGTAATGTAGTACAGGCTACATTTCAACAGTAATGTAGTACAGGATACATTTCAACAGTAGTGTAGTACAGGATACATTTCAACAGTAATGTAGTACAGGATACATTTCAACAGTAATGTAGGACAGGATACAATTCAACAGTAACTGAGTACAGGCTACATTTCAACAGTAATGTAGTACAGGCTCCATTTCAACAGTAGTGTAGTACAGGCTACATTTCAACAGTAATGTAGTACAGGATACATTTCAACAGTAACTGAGTCCAGGCTACATTTCAACAGTAACTGAGTACAGGCTACATTTCAACAGTAGTGTAGTACAGGATACAATTCAACAGTAACTGAGTACAGGCTACATTTCAACAGTAATGTAGTACAGGCTCCATTTCAACAGTAGTGTAGTACAGGCTACATTTCAACAGTAATGTAGTACAGGATACATTTCAACAGTAATGTAGTACAGGATACATTTCAACAGTAACTGAGTACAGGCTCCATTTCAACAGTAGTGTAGTACAGGATACATTTCAACAGTAACTGAGTACAGGCTCCATTTCAACAGTAGTGTAGTACAGGCTACATTTCAACAGTAGTGTAGTACAGGATACATTTCAACAGTAACTGAGTACAGGCTACATTTCAACAGTAATGTAGTACAGGCTACATTTCAACAGTAACTGAGTACAGGCTCCATTTCAACAGTAGTGTAGTACAGGATACAATTCAACAGTAACTGAGTAAAGGCTACATTTCAACAGTAGTGTAGTACAGGATACAATTCAACAGTAACTGAGTACAGGCTACTTTTCAACAGTAATGTAGTACAGGCTCCATTTCAACAGTAGTGTAGTACAGGCTACATTTCAACAGTAATGTAGTACAGGATACATTTCAACAGTAATGTAGTACAGGATACATTTCAACAGTAACTGAGTACAGGCTCCATTTCAACAGTAATGTAGTACAGGCTACATTTCAACAGTAGTGTAGTACAGGATACATTTCAACAGTAACTGAGTACAGGCTACATTTCAACAGTAATGTAGTACAGGCTACATTTCAACAGTAACTGAGTACAGGCTCCATTTCAACAGTAACTGAGTACAGGCTACATTTCAACAGTAGTGTAGTACAGGATACATGTCAACAGTAATGTAGTACAGGCTACATTTCAACAGTAGTGTAGTACAGGATACATTTCAACAGTAATGTAGTACAGGATACATTTCAACAGTAGTGTAGTACAGGATACATGTCAACAGTAACTGAGTACAGGCTACATTTCAACAGTAACTGAGTACAGGCTACATTTCAACAGTAATGTAGTACAGGATACATGTCAACAGTAACTGAGTACAGGCTACATTTCAACAGTAGTGTAGTACAGGCTACATTTCAACAGTAATGTAGTACAGGCTACATTTCAACAGTAACTGAGTACAGGCTACATTTCAACAGTAATGTAGTACAGGATACATTTCAACAGTAACTGAGTACAGGCTACATTTCAACAGTAGTGTAGTACAGGATACATTTCAACAGTAACTGAGTCCAGGCTACATTTCAACAGTAGTGTAGTACAGGATACATTTCAACAGTAGTGTAGTACAGGATACATGTCAACAGTAACTGAGTACAGGCTACATTTCAACAGTAGTGTAGTACAGGATACATTTCAACAGTAATGTAGTACAGGATACATTTCAACAGTAATGTAGTACAGGATACAATTCAACGGTAATGTAGTACAGGATACATTTCAACAGTAATGTAGTACAGGATACATTTCAACAGTAACTGAGTACAGGCTCCATTTCAACAGTAGTGTAGTACAGGCTACATTTCAACAGTAGTGTAGTACAGGCTACATTTCAACAGTAACTGAGTACAGGCTACATTTCAACAGTAGTGTAGTACAGGATACATGTCAACAGTAACTGAGTACAGGCTACATTTCAACAGTAGTGTAGTACAGGCTACATTTCAACAGTAACTGAGTACAGGCTACATTTCAACAGTAGTGTAGTACAGGATACATGTCAACAGTAACTGAGTACAGGCTACATTTCAACAGTAACGTAGTACAGGATACATTTCAACAGTAACTGAGTACAGGATACATTTCAACAGTAGTGTAGTACAGGATACATTTCAACAGTAATGTAGTACAGGATACATTTCAACAGTAATGTAGTACAGGATACATTTCAACAGTAATGTAGTACAGGATACATTTCAACAGTAGTGTAGTACAGGATACATGTCAACAGTAACTGAGTACAGGCTACATTTCAACAGTAACTGAGTACAGGCTACATTTCAACAGTAGTGTAGTACAGGATACATGTCAACAGTAACTGAGTACAGGCTACATTTCAACAGTAGTGTAGTACAGGCTACATTTCAACAGTAGTGTAGTACAGGATACATTTCAACAGTAATGTAGTACAGGATACATTTCAACAGTAATGTAGTACAGGATACATTTCAACAGTAACTGAGTACAGGCTCCATTTCAACAGTAGTGTAGTACAGGATACATTTCAACAGTAATGTAGTACAGGCTACATTTCAACAGTAATGTAGTACAGGATACATTTCAACAGTAATGTAGTACAGGATACATTTCAACAGTAACTGAGTACAGGCTACATTTCAACAGTAGTGTAGTACAGGATACATGTCAACAGTAACTGAGTACAGGCTACATTTCAACAGTAGTGTAGTACAGGATACATTTCAACAGTAACTGAGTACAGGCTACATTTCAACAGTAGTGTAGTACAGGATACATGTCAACAGTAACTGAGTACAGGCTACATTTCAACAGTAGTGTAGTACAGGCTCCATTTCAACAGTAATGTAGTACAGGATACATTTCAACAGTAGTGTAGTACAGGCTACATTTCAACAGTAACTGAGTACAGGCTACATTTCAACAGTAATGTAGTACAGGCTACATTTCAACAGTAGTGTAGTACAGGATACATGTCAACAGTAACTGAGTACAGGCTACATTTCAACAGTAGTGTAGTACAGTATACATTTCAACAGTAACTGAGTACAGGCTACATTTCAACAGTAGTGTAGTACAGGATACATGTCAACAGTAACTGAGTACAGGCTACATTTCAACAGTAGTGTAGTACAGGCTCCATTTCAACAGTAACTGAGTACAGGCTACATTTCAACAGTAACTGAGTACAGGCTCCATTTCAACAGTAGTGTAGTACAGGATACATTTCAACAGTAACTGAGTACAGGCTCCATTTCAACAGTAGTGTAGTACAGGCTACATTTCAACAGTAGTGTAGTACAGGCTACATTTCAACAGTAACTGAGTACAGGCTACATTTCAACAGTAATGTAGTACAGGCTACATTTCAACAGTAACTGAGTACAGGCTCCATTTCAACAGTAGTGTAGTACAGGATACATGTCAACAGTAGTGTAGTACAGGATACATGTCAACAGTAATGTAGTACAGGCTACATTTCAACAGTAATGTAGTACAGGCTACATTTCAACAGTAACTGAGTACAGGCTACATTTCAACAGTAATGTAGTACAGGCTACATTTCAACAGTAACTGAGTACAGGCTACATTTCAACAGTAGTGTAGTACAGGATACATTTCAACAGTAACTGAGTACAGGCTCCATTTCAACAGTAATGTAGTACAGGATACAATTCAACAGTAGTGTAGTACAGGATACATTTCAACAGTAACTGAGTACAGGCTACATTTCAACAGTAGTGTAGTACAGGATACATGTCAACAGTAACTGAGTACAGGCTACATTTCAACAGTAGTGTAGTACAGGATACATTTCAACAGTAACTGAGTACAGGCTACATTTCAACAGTAACTAGTGTGGTACAGTGCTTGTCGTAAATTATTTAACTCCTCCAAAATTGTTCCTGGTAGATTCAACACATCAGAAACGCAATGAAAATACCGTTCCTTCCTGGTATCGTATATATCATGCTACTTACTGCACAGAGTACTTTTACGTAGCATGATAAGTCAAGTGATTTAAGGCAATAATGCAATGTATGCTATGTGATTAACACTTCATTCCCATCATGTAAAGCTGCCAGAGTGTTTCATCTTTGTTATCAAGTGAACTCGTTACATGGCACCAGTTCGCCATCCAATGATTCATTATATGGAAACTGGGGCAGGAGAGCGACACACGCAGCTGGGGTTCAGTTAAGTGATGCTTACTCTACTGGGAGAAGAGAAAAATGACATGGAAATATGTCGGCAGCAGTACAGTGCCTGACTATATAGTAGTTCAGTACAGGGCCTGACTATATAGTAGTTCAGTACAGGGCCTGACTATAAAGTAGTTCAGTACAGGGCCTGACTATATAGTAGTTCAGTACAGGGCCTGACTATATAGTAGTTCAGTACAGGGCCTGACTATATAGTAGTTCAGTACAGTGCCTGACTATAAAGTAGTTCAGTACAGGGCCTGACTATATAGTAGTTCAGAACAGGGCCTGACTATATAGTAGTTCAGTACAGGGCCTGACTATATAGTAGTTCAGTACAGGGCCTGACTATAAAGTAGTTCAGTACAGGGCCTGACTATATAGTAGTTCAGTACAGGGCCTGACTATATAGTAGTTAAGTACAGGGCCTGACTATATAGTAGTTCAGTACAGGGCCTGACTATGTAGTAGTTCAGTACAGGGCCTGACTATAAAGTAGTTCAGTACAGGGCCTGACTATATAGTAGTTCAGTACAGGGCCTGACTATATAGTAGTTCAGTACAGGGCCTGACTATATAGTAGTTCAGTACAGGGCCTGACTATATAGTAGTTCAGTACAGGGCCTGACTATATAGTAGTTCAGTACAGGGCCTGACTATATAGTAGTTCAGTACAGGGCCTGACTATATAGTAGTTCAGTACAGGGCCTGACTATAAAGTAGTTCAGTACAGGGCCTGACTATATAGTAGTTCAGTACAGGGCCTGACTATATAGTAGTTCAGTACAGGGCCTGACTATATAGTAGTTCAGTACAGGGCCTGACTATATAGTAGTTCAGTACAGGGCCTGACTATATATTAGTTTATTGTAGCAAGCTGATGTGTAGTGTAGTGTAGTGTAGTGTAGTGTAGTGTAGTGAAATGTAGTGTAGTGAACTGTAGTGTAGTGTGGTGTAGTGTAGTGAACTGTAGTGTAGTGTTGTGTAGTGTATTGAATTGTAATGTAGTGTAGTCTACTGTAGTTTAGCATAGCGTAGTGTAGTGTAGTGAACTGTAGTGTAGTGTAGTGTATTGATTTGTAGTGTAGTGTAGTCTACTGTAGTTTAGCATAGCGTAGCATAGCTACACTACAAATCAATACACTACACTACACTACAGTTCACTACACTACCCTACACTACAGTTCACTACACTACACTACGCTATGCTAAACTACAGTAGACTACACTACATTACAATTCAATACACTACACAACACTACAGTTCACTACACTACACAACACTACACTACAGTTCACTACACTACACTACACTACACTACAGTTCACTACACTACAGTTCACTACACTACACTACACTACACTACACTACACTACACTACACATCAGCTTGCTACAATAAACTAATATATAGTCAGGCCCTGTACTGAACTACTATATAGTCAGTTGTGTAGTTTGGTACAGTGTACTGTAGTGTAGTGTAGTGTAGTGTAGTGTAGTGTAGAGTAGAGTAGTGTAGAGTAGTGTAGTGTAGAGTAGTGTAGTCTACTGTAGTGTAGTTTGGTGTAGTGTAGAGTAGTGTAGGGTAGTGCTGTGAACTGTAGTGTAGTATAGTGTATTTTCTAGTGTATTAAATTGTAGTGTAGTGTAGTCATGCCAGAGGAAGAGAATGTGAGACAAACTTGGCTGCGTTTACACAGGCGGCTCAATTCAGATTTTTCTTTCTCTCACTAATTGGACTTTTGATCAATCAGATCAGTTCTGAAAAACAGCTGATTTTAAAAGATCTGATGTGATTTGTCAAAAGACCAATTGGTGTAAAAGATATCTGAATTGGTCTGTGCAAAGGCAACCAATGTGCCGTCATTTATTTATCATGTTCCCGAGGAGCGTAATGGAACAGAATGACATTTCGGTTCTTCCGGACCCTGTTTTGATTTTGAATATAAAAATTGTCCTTGGTAAACGAGTTGCAGCCTCATATCCCCTAATAAACAAACAGTCAACAATACATAGTTAAGGATATGTAAGATATCAACTTCATGTGGGAGATGCTGTACCACTCAAGTACTTACCATAATATATAAAAAAATGAAAAATAAACATTTTCTAGGAGCAAGCAAGTAAAGTATGTGCCTATTGAAACAGAATCCCATTGTAAGAGATTAAAAACATGACTCATATCAACTGAGTGATCATCTCTAAACCGGTAGAGACTGGAGGTTATTTAGGATATAGAAGGATATCGAGATAAAATCGGACCTCTCTGAAATTAAAATGGATGAACGCTTGAAAAAAAAACAAGTGTCTCACCCCTATACCCAAAATAATAATTAAAACATAAAGTGGATGGCAGAGAACATGCCTACCATTAACCCTCACCACTAGTAAAGACCAGAGAATTAGATATGAAGTTAACCCCTCACCCCTAGTACAGACCAGAGCATTAGATATGCAGTTAACCCTCACCCCTAGTACAGACCTGAGCATTAGATATGAAGTTAACCCTCACCCCTAGTACAGACCACAGCATTAGATATGCAGTTTACCCTCACTCTTAGTACAGACCAGAGCATTAGATATGAAGTTAACCCCTCACCCCTAGTACAGACCAGAGCATTAGATATGCAGTTGACCCTCACTCTTAGTACAGACCAGAGCATTAGATATGAAGTTAACCCCTCACCCCTAGTACAGACCAGAGCATTAGATATGCAGTTAACCCCTCACCCCTAGTACAGACCAGAGCATTAGATATGCAGTTAACCCTCACCCCTAGTACAGACCAGAGCATTAGATATGCAGTTAACCCTCACCCCTAGTACAGACCAGAGCATTATATATGAAGTTAACCCCTCACCCCTAGTACAGACCAGAGCATTAGATATGCAGTTAACCCTCACCCCTAGTACAGACCAGAGCATTAGATATGCAGTTAACCCTCACCCCTAGTACAGACCAGAGCATTAGATATGCAGTTAACCCTCACCCCTAGTACAGACCAGAGCATTAGATATGAAGTTAACCCCTCACCCCTAGTACAGACCAGAGCATTAGATATGAAGTTAACCCTCACCCCTAGTACAGACCAGAGCATTAGATATGAAGTTAACCCCTCACCCCTAGTACAGACCAGAGCATTAGATATGAAGTTAACCCTCACCCCTAGTACAGACCAGAGCATTAGATATGAAGTTAACCCTGACCACTAGTACAGACCAGAGCATTAGATATGAAGTTAACCCCTCACCCCTAGTACAGACCAGAGCATTAGATATGCAGTTAACCCTCACCCCTAGTACAGACCAGAGCATTAGATATGCAGTTAACCCCTCACCCCTAGTACAGACCAGAGCATTAGATATGCAGTTTACCCTCACTCTTAGTACAGACCAGAGCATTAGATATGAAGTTAACCCCTCACCCCTAGTACAGACCAGAGCATTATATATGCAGTTGACCCTCACTCTTAGTACAGACCAGAGCATTAGATATGAAGTTAACCCCTCACCCCTAGTACAGACCAGAGCATTAGATATGCAGTTAACCCCTCACCCCTAGTACAGACCAGAGCATTAGATATGAAGTTAACCCCTCACCCCTAGTACAGACCAGAGCATTAGATATGCAGTTAACCCCTCACCCCTAGTACAGACCAGAGCATTAGATATGAAGTTAACCCCTCACCCCTAGTACAGACCAGAGCATTAGATATGCAGTTAACCCCTCAACCCTAGTACAGACCAGAGCATTAGATATGCAGTTTACCCCTCACCCCTAGTACAGACCAGAGCATTAGATATGCAGTTAACCCCTCACCCCTAGTACAGACCAGAGCATTAGATATGCAGTTAACCCCTCACCCCTAGTACAGACCAGAGCATTAGATATGCAGTTAACCCCTCACCCCTAGTACAGACCAGATCTTTAGATATGCAGTTAACCCCTCACCCCTAGTACAGACCACAGCATTATATATGAAGTTAACCCCTCACCCCTAGTACAGACCAGAGCATTATATATGAAGTTAACCCCTCACCCCTAGTACAGACCAGAGCATTAGATATATGCAGTTAACCCTCACCCCTAGTACAGACCAGAGCATTAGATATGCAGTTATCCCTCACCCCTAGTACAGACCAGAGCATTAGATATGCAGTTAACCCTCACCCCTTGTACAGACCAGAGCATTAGATATGCAGTTAACCCTCACCCCTTGTACAGACCAGAGCATTAGATATGCAGTTTACCCTCACCACTAGTACAGACCAGAGCATTAGATATGAAGTTTACCCTCACCACTAGTACAGACCAGAGCATTAGATATGAAGTTAACCCCTCACCCCTAGTACAGACCAGAGCATTAGATATGAAGTTAACCCTGACCACTAGTACAGACCAGAGCATTAGATATGAAGTTAACCCCTCACCCCTACTACAGACCAGAGCATTAGATATGCAGTTAACCCTCACCCCTAGTACAGACCAGAGCATTAGATATGCAGTTAACCCCTCACCCCTAGTACAGACCAGAGCATTAGATATGCAGTTTACCCTCACTCTTAGTACAGACCAGAGCATTAGATATGAAGTTAACCCCTCACCCCTAGTACAGACCAGAGCATTATATATGCAGTTGACCCTCACTCTTAGTACAGACCAGAGCATTAGATATGCAGTTAACCCCTCACCCCTAGTACAGACCAGAGCATTAGATATGAAGTTAACCCCTCACCCCTAGTACAGACCAGAGCATTAGATATGCAGTTAACCCCTCACCCCTAGT
Organism: Oncorhynchus mykiss; assembly: GCF_057628025.1. NCBI lineage: Eukaryota > Metazoa > Chordata > Actinopteri > Salmoniformes > Salmonidae > Oncorhynchus > Oncorhynchus mykiss. The sequence continues at coordinate 74,209,647 of NC_143038.1, read as the reverse complement.
ACAGACCAGAGCATTAGATATGAAGTTAACCCCTCACCCCTAGTACAGACCAGAGCATTAGATATGCAGTTAACCCCTCAGCCCTAGTACAGACCAGAGCATTAGATATGCAGTTTACCCCTCACCCCTAGTACAGACCAGAGCATTAGATATGCAGTTAACCCCTCACCCCTAGTACAGACCAGAGCATTAGATATGCAGTTAACCCCTCACCCCTAGTACAGACCAGAGCATTAGATATGCAGTTAACCCCTCACCCCTAGTACAGACCAGATCTTTAGATATGCAGTTAACCCCTCACCCCTAGTACAGACCACAGCATTATATATGAAGTTAACCCCTCACCCCTAGTACAGACCAGAGCATTATATATGAAGTTAACCCCTCACCCCTAGTACAGACCAGAGCATTAGATATATGCAGTTAACCCTCACCCCTAGTACAGACCAGAGCATTAGATATGCAGTTATCCCTCACCCCTAGTACAGACCAGAGCATTAGATATGCAGTTAACCCTCACCCCTTGTACAGACCAGAGCATTAGATATGCAGTTAACCCTCACCCCTTGTACAGACCAGAGCATTAGATATGCAGTTTACCCTCACCACTAGTACAGACCAGAGCATTAGATATGAAGTTTACCCTCACCACTAGTACAGACCAGAGCATTAGATATGAAGTTAACCCCTCACCCCTAGTACAGACCAGAGCATTAGATATGCAGTTAACCCCTCACCCCTAGTACAGACCAGAGCATTAGATATGAAGTTAACCCCTCACCCCTAGTACAGACCAGAGCATTAGATATGCAGTTAACCCCTGACCCCTAGTACAGACCAGAGCATTAGATATGAAGTTAACCCCTCACCCCTAGTACAGACCAGAGCATTAGATATGCAGTTTACCCTCACCACTAGTACAGACCAGAGCATTAGATATGCAGTTAACCCCTCACCCCTAGTACAGACCAGAGCATTAGATATGAAGTTAACCCCTCACCCCTAGTACAGACCAGAGCATTAGATATGCAGTTAACCCCTCACCCCTAGTACAGACCAGAGCATTAGATATGAAGTTAACCCCTCACCCCTAGTACAGACCAGAGCATTAGATATGCAGTTAACCCCTCACCCCTAGTACAGACCAGAGTCTTAGATGTGCAGTTTTAGAAAAGTATTTAATGGCAAGGTAGCAGTGTTTCTAGCGTGCAGCGCTGTGGGCCAGAAGGTTGTAGGTTCACAGACCATAGCGAACAAGGCTAAGGGTTCAAATATATCCTTGTTTTTAACAAAAGCATTACACGAATCTACAATATCATCGTATTTGCCTGTCAAACAATCGTTTTTTATTATTATAAACACATTTCATGCAATTCTACATCATTTTACATGACTGGAGACAAGCAGAATGTATTCTAATACAACAGCAGAGCATGTGAGCTGAGTAGAGTGAGGAGTCGGTGTAATTTGTCTGGAGCGCAGAGAGGATTTAAAAAAAGATAGATCCATGGCCTAGGGCTCAGCCATGAGCTCTGGGCATGCTATTACCAGCATATTCCGGGTTGTTTTATCACAATTATTTTAATTAGGCCTATTATTTTTTTCTATTTATATAACCTACCCCATCACTATTAATGTGCAGAGATGTTGATATGAGTTGAACAAGATAAATAAATGTGTTTTTTTTTAAGGAGTGACTGAAGGAATTGTCTCACAAAATCTATGGACAGCAGACACTAATTTTGTTTGTTAACTCTTATTTCTTAAATAGAAAGAAATAGGCTCCAAACACAAAGCCCCATTGTTGTTAGTAAAGTTGAAATAAAATGAAGAATGTTTAACCCTTCCAGTTGAGGGTAAAGTTTGAAATCACTAAAATACTAATTTACATATTTTTTCCACCATGACACTTGACTGAAGTATGGGTCTGAAACGGAATAGTGACATCCATCATTTTCTGGTCCAGCAATTTGAAAACACAGGCCCCCCTTGATATTGCGCGTCCTGCAGAGAATCAAAGGGATAAGGGGCAGCATCAGGCAATATTGAAATTGAATTGATTACAAATGACATGACCCTACCCTGGACTAGACTGAAAAAAATACTAAACCATCCCCTTGACTGAAATTGAAATAGAGAAAGAGGCAAAGAGAGAGAAAGAGAGACGTTCTGACCTTAGTTCTTTTGTTATGTCTTTGTTTTGGTATGGTCAGGGCGTGAGTTGGGTGGGTAGTCTGTTCGTTTTTCTATGTTGTGGTTTTGTGTTTGGCCTGGTATGTTTCCCCATCAGAGGCAGGTGTCGTTCGTTGTCTCTGATTGAGAATCATACTTAGGTGGCCTTTCCCCACCTGTGTGGTGTGGGTGATCGTTTTTCTGTTATGTGTCTGTCACCTTACAGAACTGTTTCGTTTCTCCTTTGTTATTTTGTTCAGTGTTCTCTGTTTAATAAATATAATGATGAACACTCACCACGCTGCGCTTTGGTCCTCACCTCATTCCAACGACGAGCGTTACAGAATCACCCACCAACCAAGGACCAAGCAGCGTGGTATCGTGCAGCAGCAGAAATCTCTGGACTCATGGACATGGGAGGAGTTTCTGGACGGAGAAGGACCCTGGGCACAGGCTGGGGAATATCGCCGCCCCAAGGCAGAGCTGGAGGCAGTGAAAAAGCTGAGAGGCGGTGATATGAGGAGGCAGCACGGCTGGGATGAGAGGCAGCCCCAAAAATGTTCTGGGGGGGGGGGGTGGGTACACGGGGAGTGTGGCTAAGTCAAGTAGGAGACCTGAGCCAACTCCCCGTGGAGAGAGGTGGACCGGGCAGGCACCGTGTTATGCCGTGAGGCGCACGGTGTCCCCGGTGCGCAGGCATAGCCCGGTGCGCTACATCGCAGCGCCTTGTATCAGCCGGGCTAGAGTGGGCATCGACCCAGGTGCCATGAAGCTGGCTCAGCGCATCTGGTTTCCAGTGCGTCTCCTTGGGCCGGTGTACATGGCACCAGCCCTACGCACGGTGTTCCCGGTTCGCCAGCACAGCCCAGTGCGGTATGTTCCACCTCACCGCACTGGCCTGGCTACAGGGAGTATCCAGGCAGGTAGGGTTGGGGAGTATCCAGCCAGGTAGGGGTGTGCAGGCTGGGTGCTCGAGACCTCCAGTGCACCTCCACGGTCCGGTCTATCTGTTGCCTCCTCCACGCACCAGGCCTCCGGTAGAAGCCCCACGCACCAGGCTGTCTCTCCGTCTCCTTCCTCCAGGTGCTCCCATCTGTCCTGAGCTGCCAGAGTCTCCCGTCTGTCCTGAGCTGCCAGAGTCTCCCATCTGTCCTGAGCTGCCAGAGCCTCCCATTTGTCCTGAGCTGCCAGAGTCTCCCATCTGTCCTGAACTGCCAGAGTCTCCCGTCTGTCCTGAGCTGCCAGAGTCTCCCGTCAGTCAGGAGCTGCCAGAACCGCCCGTCAGTCAGGAGCTGCCAGAGCCGCCCGTCAGTCAGGAGCTGCCAGAGCCGCTCGCCAGTCAAGAGCTGCCAGAGCCGCCCGTCACTCCGGCGCTTTCGGAGTCGCCTTTCACGCCGGCGCTGCGGAGTCTCCCGTCTGGCCGGTGCTGCCGGAATCTCCCGTCCATTCGGGGCTCGCTGTCGCCGCTCTAAAGGCGCCACTGAGGCGGGGAAAGAAGCGGGCAAGACTACTATGGTGGAGTGGGGTCCACGTTCCGCACCAGATTCGCCACCGCGGACAGACGCCCACCCAGACCCTCCCCTATAGGTTCAGGTTTTGCGGCCGGAGTCCACACCTTTGGGGGGGGGGGCTACTGTCACGTTCTGACCTCAGTTATTTTGTTAAGTCTTTGTTTTGGTATGGTCAGGGTGTGAGTTGGGTGGGTAGTCTATGTTCGTTTTTCTATGTTGTGGTTTTGTGTTTGGCCTGGTATGGTTCCCCATCAGAGGCAGGTGTCGTTCGTTGTCTCTGATTGAGAATCATACTTAGGTGGCCTTTTGCCACCTGTGTGGTGTGGGTGATTGTTTTCTGTTATGTGTCTGTCACCTTACAGAACTGTTTCGTTTCGTTCTCCTTTGTTATTTTGTTCAGTGTTCTCTGTTTAATAAATATAATGATGAACACTTACGAGGCTGCGCTTTGGTCCTCACCTCATTCCAACGACGAGCGTTACAAGAGAGAAAAATATGAGAAAGAGAGAGAGAGAGAGAGGAGAGAGAGAGGAGAGAGAGAGAGAGAGAGAGAGAGAACCTGAGACGGAGCTGCATTTCCTGACAAAATGTAAAAAATATAAAACAATTAGAGAGTGTCATTTCCCCAAATTTGAAACCCTTAAGGTTTCAAAGACCTCTCTGATGAGAATAGGCTACCCTTCCTGTTGGGGAGGACGCAGAGAGCTGTGGGTTGGCAGCGCACTACATGGCTGCCTGCCATAAGTTGAGGGACAGTGTCTGACAAACCAACCAACCTGCACATGTCCTCTACTGTATGCTTATTGTTAAATGTATGGTTATTTTGACCCTTGATTATTGTTGTTACTGTTGTCCCGTTGACATGTTTATATTGTAAACATCCAAAATAAGCTTTGGCAATATGTACATTGTTACGTCATGCCAATAAAGCAAATTTAATTGAATTGAATTCAGAGAGACAAAGAGCGAAAGACAGAGTGAGAGAGACAAAGAGAGAGACAAAGAGAGAGACAAAGAGAGAGACAAAGAGACAGAGAGAGAGCGAGAGAGTTACATCAACTAGTATTTCCTGACATTCATACAAGCCTTTGAGGACTCCATGTAGCAGTGGTGGCTTGGAAACTACAGTGAGACATCAAGGTACAGCAGGCTGGGACCAGCATGGGCATGTGGTGTACTGTAGACTGGGACCAGCATGGGCATGTGGTGTACAGTACTGTAGACTGGGACCAGCATGGGCATGTGGTGTACTGTAGACTGGGACCAGCATGGGCATGTGGTGTACTGCAGACTGGGACCAGCATGGGTATGTGGTGTACTGTAGACTTGGACAAGCATGGGTGTGTGGTGTACTGTAGACTGGGACCAGCATGGGTATGTGGTGTACAGTACTGTAGACTGGGACCAGCATGGGTATGTGGTGTACAGTACTGTAAACTTGGACCAGCATGGGTATGTGGTGTACTGTAGACTGGGACCAGCATGGGTGTGTGGTGTACTGTAGACTAGGACCAGCATGGGTATGTGGTGTACAGTACTGTAGACTTGGACCAGCATGGGTATGTGGTGTACTGTAGACTGGGACCAGCATGGGTGTGTGGTGTACTGTAGACTAGGACCAGCATGGGTATGTGGTGTACAGTACTGTAGACTTGGACCAGCATGGGTATGTGGTGTACTGTAGACTAGGACCAGCATGGGTGTGTGGAGTACTGTAGACTAGGACCAGCATGGGTATGTGGTGTACAGTACTGTAGACTTGGACCAGCATGGGTATGTGGTGTACTGTAGACTAGGACCAGCATGGGTGTGTGGTGTACTGTAGACTAGGACCAGCATGGGTATGTGGTGTACAGTACTGTAGACTTGGACCAGCATGGGTATGTGGTGTACTGTAGACTGGGACCAGCATGGGTGTGTGGTGTACTGTAGACTAGGACCAGCATGGGTATGTGGTGTACAGTACTGTAGACTTGGACCAGCATGGGTATGTGGTGTACTTTAGACTAGGACCAGCATGGGTGTGTGGTGTACTGTAGACTAGGACCAGCATGGGTATGTGGTGTACAGTACTGTAGACTGGGACCAGCATGGGTATGTGGTGTACAGTACTGTAGAATGGGACCAGCATGGGTGTGTGGTGTACTGTAGACTAGGACCAGCATGGGTGTGTGGTGTACTGTAGAATAGGACCAGCATGGGTATGTGGTGTACTTTAGACTAGGACCAGCATGGGTGTGTGGTGTACTGTAGACTAGGACCAGCATGGGTATGTGGTGTACAGTACTGTAGACTGGGACCAGCATGGGTATGTGGTGTACAGTAATGTAGAATGGGACCAGCATGGGTGTGTGGTGTACTGTAGACTAGGACCAGCATGGGTGTGTGGTGTACTGTAGACTAGGACCAGCATGGGTATGTGGTGTATTGTAGAACATGTGCTCCACCTACTGTTTTTAGTTTGTAATTGATCTGTTAAATATACTGTTTACAGTTACAGAATTAAGAATATTGACCATACATTTAATATTATAATCACAAGGTTTTGGGATCAATTCCTGTAAGCATATGATTATCAGCTAAAGTGATGAACGTGAATCCAGTTTAAATATCCCCATTTTGCAACTCCAGCAGGGAGAAATATTGGATAGCTGACAATTAGATCTGGAGTGCACCTCGCATATAGTCATCTCAAACTGTGTTCTATCTCAGTCTCTATCAGACTGTGTACATCAGCCAATGTTCTATCAAACTGTGTTCTCTATCAGACTGTGTATTTATATATCTGTGTTCTATCTCAAACTGTGTTCTGTCAGACTGTGTTCTGTCAGACTGTGTTCTGTCAGACTGTGTTCTGTCAAACTGTGATCTATCAGACTATGTTATATCTCAAACTGTGTTCTGTCAGACTGTGTTCTCTATCAAACTGTGTTCTTTCAGACTGTGTTCTATCAAGAGGTGTTCAGTCAAACTGTTTTATATCGAACTGTGTTCTATTAAACCTTGTTGTCTATCAAACTGTGTTCTGTAAGACTGTGTTCTGTCAGACTGTTTTATATCAAACTGTGTTCTGTCAGACTGTGTTCTGTCAGACTGTGTTCTATCAAACTGTGTTCTGTCAGACTGTGTTCTGTCAGACTGTTTTATATCAAACTGTGTTCTATCAAACTGTGTTCTATTAAACAGTTTTATATCAAAATGTGTTCTATCAAACCTTGTTGTCTATCAGACTGCGTTCTCTATCTAACTCTGGTCTATCAGACTGCATTCTCTATCTAACTCTGGTCTATCAGACTGCGTTCTCTATCTAACTCTGGTCTATCAGACTGCGTTCTCTATCTAACTTTGGTCTATCAGACTGCGTTCTCTATCTAACTCTGGTCTATCAGACTGCGTTCTCTATCTAACTCTGGTCTATCAGACTGCGTTCTCTATCTAACTCTGGTCTATCAGACTGCATTCTCTATCTAACTCTGGTCTATCAGACTGCGTTCTCTATCTAACTCTGGTCTATCAGACTGCGTTCTCTATCTAACTCTGGTCTATCAGACTGCGTTCTCTATCTAACTCTGGTCTATCATACTGCGTTCTCTATCTAACTCTGGTCTATCAGACTGCGTTCTCTATCTAACTTTGGTCTATCAGACTGCGTTCTCTATCTAACTTTGGTCTATCAGACTGCGTTCTCTATCTAACTCTGGTCTATCAGACTGCATTCTCTATCTAACTCTGGTCTATCAGACTGCCTTCTCTATCTAACTCTGGTCTATCAGACTGCGTTCTCTATCTAACTCTGGTCTATCAGACTGCGTTCTCTATCTAACTCTGGTCTATCATACTGCGTTCTCTATCTAACTCTGGTCTATCAGACTGCGTTCTCTATCTAACTTTGGTCTATCAGACTGCGTTCTCTATCTAACTCTGGTCTATCAGACTGCGTTCTCTATCCAACTCTGGTCTATCAGACTGCGTACTCTATCTAACTCTGGTCTATCAGACTGCGTACTCTATCAGACTCTGGTCTATCAGACTGCGTTCTCTATTTAACTCTGGTCTATCAGACTGCGTACTCTATCAGACTCTGGTCTATCAGACTGCGTACTCTCTCAGACTCTGGTCTATCAGACTGCGTACTCTCTCAGACTCTGGTCTATCAGGCTGTTTTCTCCATCCAACTGTTTTCTCTATCTCAAACTGTGTTCTTTATCAAACGGTGTTCTCTATCCATCTGGGTTATGTCAAACTTTTGTTCTATCAAACTGTGTTACATCAGACAATGTTCTATCAAACTGTGTTCTCTATCCATCTGGGTTATGTCAAACTTTTGTTCTATCAAACTGTGTTACATCAGACAATGTTCTATCAAACTGTGTTCTCTATCAAACGGGTTTCAATCTCAAGATGTGTTCTTTGTCAAACTGTGTTTTTTCTTTAAATTTGTGTTCTTTATCTAACTGTGTTCTATCAGACCATGTTCTATTAAACTGTGTTCTATTAATCTGTGTTCTATAAGACTGTGTTCTATCAGACTGTGTTCTATCAGACCATGTTCTATTAAACTGTGTTCTATCAGACCATGTTCTATTAAACTGTGTTCTATTAATCTGTGTTCTATAAGACTGTGTTCTATCAGACCGTCCTATTAAACTGTGTTCTATAAGACTGTGTTCTATCAGACCACGTCCTATTAAACTGTGTTCTATAAGACTGTGTTCTATCAGACCATGTCCTATTAAACTGTGTTCTATAAGACTGTGTTCTATCAGACCATGTCCTATTAAACTGTGTTCTATAAGACTGTGTTCTATCAGACCATGTCCTATTAAACTGTGTTCTATAAGACTGTGTTCTATCAGACCATGTCCTATTAAACTGTGTTCTATAAGACTGTGTTCTATCAGACCATGTCCTATTAAACTGTGTTCTATAAGACTGTGTTCTATCAGACCATGTCCTATTAAACTGTGTTCTATAAGACTGTGTTCTATCAGACCATGTCCTATTAAACTCTGTTCTATAAGACTGTGTTCTATCAGACCATGTCCTATTAAACTGTGTTCTATAAGACTGTGTTCTATCAGACCATGTCCTATTAAACTGTGTTCTATAAGACTGTGTTCTATCAGACCATGTCCTATTAAACTGTGTTCTATAAGACTGTGTTCTATCAGACCATGTCCTATTAAACTGTGTTCTATAAGACTGTGTTCTATCAGACCATGTCCTATTAAACTGTGTTCTATAAGACTGTGTTCTATCAGACCATGTCCTATTAAACTGTGTTCTATAAGACTGTGTTCTATCAGACCATGTCCTATTAAACTGTGTTCTATAAGACTGTGTTCTATCAGACCATGTTCTATTAAACTGTGTTCTATTAATCTGTGTTCTATCAAACTGTGTTCTATCAGACTGTGTTCTATCAGACCATGTTCTATTAAACTGTGTTCTATTAATCTGTGTTCTATAAGACTGTGTTCTATCAGACCATGTTCTATTAAACTGTGTTCTATTAATCTGTGTTCTATAAGACTGTGTTCTATCATACCGTATTCTCTCAAACTGTGTTTTATCAAACTGTGTTCTATCAAACTGTGTTCTGACAGACAGTGTTCTCTATCCAACTTTGTTCAATCAAACTATGTCGTTTCAAACTGTTCTCTCAAACTATGTTATATCAGACTGTGTTCGTTCAGACTGTTCTATATCAAACTGTGTTCTCTATCAAACTGTGTTCTCTATCAAACTGTGTTCTCTATCCAACTGTGTTCTCTATCAAACTGTGTTCTCTATCAAACTGTATTCTCTATCAAACTGTGTTCTCTATCCATCTGGGTTCTATCAAACTTTTGTTCTATCAAACTGTGTTCTCTATCCAACTGTGTTCTATCTCAGACTGTGTTCAAACTCAAACTGTGTTTTCTATCAAGCTGTGTTCATTATCAAACTGTGTTTTTATTTTAATCTGTTTTCTATCTCAAACTGTTCTGTCAAACTGTGCTCTATTAAACTGTGTTCTATCAGACCATGTCCTATTAAACTGTGTTCTGTCAAACTGTGCTCTATTAAACTGTGTTCTATCAGACCATGTCCTATTAAACTGTGTTCTGTCAAACTGTGCTCTATTAAACTGTGTTCTATCAGACCATGTCCTATTAAACTGTGTTCTGTCAAACTGTGCTCTATTAAACTGTGTTCTATCAGACCATGTCCTATTAAACTGTGTTCTGTCAAACTGTGCTCTATTAAACTGTGTTCTATCAGACCATGTCCTATTAAACTGTGTTCTGTCAAACTGTGCTCTATTAAACTGTGTTCTATCAGACCATGTCCTATTAAACTGTGTTCTGTCAAACTGTGCTCTATTAAACTGTGTTCTATCAGACCATGTCCTATTAAACTGTGTTCTGTCAAACTGTGCTCTATTAAACTGTGTTCTATCAGACCATGTCCTATTAAACTGTGTTCTGTCAAACTGTGCTCTATTAAACTGTGTTCTATCAGACCATGTCCTATTAAACTGTGTTCTGTCAAACTGTGCTCTATTAAACTGTGTTCTGTCAAACTGTGTTCTATCAGACCATGTTCTATTAAACTGTGTTCTATCAGACCATGTTCTATTAAACTGTGTTCTATTAATCTGTGTTCTATAAGACTGTGTTCTATCAGACCATGTCCTATTAAACTGTGTTCTATCATACCGTATTCTCTCAAACTGTGTTTTATCAAACTGTGTTCTATAAGACTGTGTTCTATCAGACCATGTCCTATTAAACTGTGTTCTATCAGACCATGTCCTATTAAACTGTGTTCTGTCAAACTGTGCTCTATTAAATTGTGTTCTATCAAATTGTGTTCTATCAAAATATGTTCTGTTAAACTGTGTTTTATCAAACGTGTTCTATCAAATGTATTATCTTAGACTGTGTTCTATCTCAAACTCTGTTCTAACTAAAACTGTGTTCTATCAAACTGTGCATGTGTGTGTGTGTGTGTGTGTGTGTGTGTGTGTGTGTGTGGTGTGTGTGTAGCTATATACAAGTGGATCAGATGGATAGAGTAGAGTAGAGAATCTAGTTCTCCTGAAGATCCTCCTGGCTGATCCTAGTTCAGAGACCTCTGTCTATAACACACACACACACACACACACACACACACACACACACACACACACACACACACACACACACACACACACACACACACACACACACAGACACACACACACACACACACACACACAGACACACACACACACACACACACACACACACACACACACACACACACACACACACACGCACACAAGGCCTAGAGACTTTTCACTGTGTAGGGCTAAGCGGTGTTGGGAATTAATAAAACATGGACATCAGCCAACTCCCGCTAGCAGTAGTGTACAACATCAGCACTTTCTAGTTCCACAACAGTTCAGTTCCTCAAAACTTTCTTTGCCACTTTCCCCCTCTCATCTGAGATGTGTACAGTAGAGTTTAGTTTTACTAACTATCTGGTAATGAGACTGGTAGTCTGCTCATCATTCGACCTGTATATACACACACACACACACACACACACACACACACACACACACACACACACACACACACACACATACACAGTACACACACACACACACACACACACACACACACAGTACACCCTCTTGCTTTGTGCTGTGACGGTTGTTTTCTGTCAGTATAGTTTACAAGAGTTCCATGAGTTCCAATGGATGCCTCACAGAATTTATAGAACACAATATTGCATGTTTATGCAAAGCCTCTTCCTGCTGTCTCAACATTCTGTTTACAAAGATAGCATGCTATTTAAAATCTACTTAAAATCAAAAACAACAAGGCTCAAAGTTAATCTTTAAAATGTATATTTGAGCCTTGTTGATGTTGAAGTTGGTGTGTTTAAATAAACTCGAATAAACATCCTGGTTGGTTAGAGTTATACAGTTTCTTGCTACAGTAGCGCAGATGACTGGCATGACATTTGCATACTACCGTGCCGCAAATGAGAAGAGTCAAATGGCTGACTTGAGTCGTTCCCCTGTGCCACAAGTGAATGACATGTAAATCATCCCCATCAATTTCAGCTTGGAAAGAAAACTAGATAATTATGTTAGGGAGGAGGACATATTATATATACAACACCACCTGCTAAGAGATTCTCGAAGATATGGAGAGAGAATAAATTATCATTGATGTATTTTATAGTCATCAAAATTCATGTCGATCATTAGAATCCAATATATTGCCACATTAGCAGATGGTACAAGACAAACAGAAATAATTAATTTTTGCAGCTATTATCTGACTCAATGCTGCTGACTCAATGCTGCTGATGTTATTCAATGTCAATCAGTGAGTCAGAGGAAACTAATCAAGGTTTCATGCTGTCTTGGATATACCACATATATTATTTATTTCAGCTTTTATTTCTTTCATCACTTTCCTAGTGGGTCAGAAGTTTACATACACTCAATTAGTATTTGCCAGCATTGCCTTTAAATTGTTTAACTTGGGTCAAACTTTCCAGGTAGCCTTCCACAAGCTTCCCACAATAAGTTGGGTGGATTTTGGCCCATTCCTCCTGACAGAGCTGGTGTCACTGAGACAAGTTTGTGGGCCTCCTTGCTCGAACACGCTTTTTCAGTTCTATACGGTTGAAGTCAGAAGTTAACATACACTTAGGTTGGAGTCATTAAAACTCGTTTTTCAACCACTGCACAAATTTCTTGTTTACAAACTACAGTTTCGGCAAGTCGGTTAGGACACCTACTTTGTGCATGACACTAGTAATTTTCCTACAATTGCTTACAGACAAATTATTTCACGTATAATTCCCTGTATCACAATTCCAGTGGGTCAGAAGTTTACATATACTAAGTTGACTGTGCCTTTAAAGAGCTTAGAAAATTCCAGAAAATTATGTCATGGATTTAGAAGGTTCTGATAGGCTACTGGACATCATTTGAGTCAATTGGAGGTGTACCTGGGGATGTATTTCAAGGCCTGCCTTCAAACTCAGGGCCTATTTGCTTGTCATCATGGGAAAATCAGCCAAGACCTCAGAAAAAAATTGTAGACGTCCACAAGTCTGGTTTATCCTTGGGAGCAATTTCCAAATGCCTGAAGGTGCCACGTTCATTTGTACAAACAATAGTACGCAAGTATAAACACCATGGGACCACGCAGCCGTCATACGGCTCAAGAGGGAGACGCGTTCTGTCGCCTAGAGATGAACGTGCTTTGGTGCCCAGAAAAATGAGTCCTATACCGACATAACCTGAAAGGCCGCTCAGCAAGGAAGAAGCCACTGCTTCAAAACCCCCATAAAAAAAGACAGTCTACGGTTTGCAACTGCACATGGGGCCAAAGATCATACTTTTTGGAGAAATGTCCTCTGGACCGATGAAACAAAAATATAACTATTTGGCCATAAAGACCATCGTTATGTTTGGAGGAAAAAGGGGGAGGCTTGCAATCCGAAGAACACCTTCCCAACCGTGAAGCACGTGGGTGCTTTGCTGCTCGAGGGACTGGTGCACTTCACAAAATAGATGGCATCATGAGGAGGTAAACTTATGTGGATATACTGAAGCAATATCTCAAGACATCAGTCAGGAAGGTAAAGCTTGGTCGCAAATGGGTCTTCCAAATGGACAATGACCCCAAGCATACTTCCAAAGTTGTGGCAAAATGGCTTAAGGACAACAAAGTCAAGCTATTGGAGTGGCCATCACAAAGCCCTGACCTCAATCCTATAGAAAATGTGTGAGCAGAACTGTAAAAGCGTGTGCTTTTGTCAAGAGGAATGGGCCAAAATTCACCCAATTTATTGTGGGAAGCTTGTGGAATGCTTCCCGAATCGTTTGACTCAAGTTAAACAATTTAAAGTCAATGCTACCAAATACTAATTGAGTGTAAACTTCTGAAACACTGGGAATGATATGAAAGCAATAAAAGCTGAAATAAATCATTCACTCTACTATTATTCTGACATTTTGCATTCTTAAAAATAAAGTGGTGATCCTAACTGACCTAAGACAGGGAATTTTTACTAGGATTAAATGACTGGAATTGTGGAAAAAACTGAGTTTAAATGTATTTGGCTAAGGTGTCTGTAAACTTCAGACTTCATTTGTATACACACCAGCTTCACAAAACAGTTCAGTTGTATATGGATATATATCCCATAATAGTCAACACTCTAATAAAGGTCACATTTAAGATTTCTTGAAAGGATTTGTTCTTTCTTCGGTGTTCAGATTGTTTGTTTTTGCAATTTCCCACTTGTTTGTAGATAGTCTAGGAAATATTATGACAATGAAGTCCCGCCATAAAAGCAAAAGCTGTTGAAAAGATGTGTCTTCAGCTTCCAGCGTCTTCAGCGTCCTGTGCTCACCGGGTGTGTAGTTTCTCACAGATGTGTCTTCAGCGTCCTGTGCTCACCGGGTGTGTAGTTTCTCACAGAGAGAGTCAAATACAAACTCTAGTCCAAAGTTGCTATCTTTGTTATCTATGAATTAATTTTATTATACATTGAACAATGTGAGATTTCGTCACCTTTCATGAATCCACTCCGGTTCTGTCAAGCCTTAAATTATCTGCTTCTTTAAAGCTTTTGTATTTTGCTTACATGTCTCTCCTCTATAATACTGTAGATCCACCTACTCAAAAAAGGGAGATGGCACCCTGCTCCCTATATACCCAACTGGGCACACCATGTCATTTCAATGTTAATAATTGGGTAATATTTTCTTGAGACGTTTTAATCAATGATATTACAACCTATTTTCAGCAGCTCAAGAAGAACCATCTAAGAAACGCAACCAAATTCCAATGGATAAACACTGTTTTTTTATTTAGTTGTCAGGGGCGACAGGTAGCCTAGTGGTTAGAGCGTTGGGTCCAGTAACCGAAAGGTTGCTGGATCAAATTCCCGAGCTGACAAGGTACAAATCTGTTGTTCTGCTCCTGAACAAGATAGTTAACCCACTGTTCCCCCGGTAGGCTGTCATTGTAAATAAGAATTTGTTCTTAAATGACTTGCCTACTTAAAAAAAAAACTAATTTTTTAAATGTCTATCACTGAGCTTTCAACCATTTAAAAGCAAAGTTCAAATTGAAATATAATGTCAGGTATTTTGTTTATTTGTACAACAGATTAATGTGTTATGGCTGTGCTTAATCTAATAGCAGAACCAAATGACCTGGATTGTAGTTGAGATTACATTAAAGGTAAATGGTACAAGTGATCAATGCATTCCAGATTCTGCACAGATTATTATGGTAATGTTGGAGATCTCCACAGGCCTGTAATGTTTGCATGCTGTCTTGAACATGAACACTTTCAAAGATGACATAAGAAGACGTTTATAGTGAAAGTAACCTCAAAATATGGCCATGGATGTGTTTTAGGCTATTTATATTCTGCTTGGATAGTTCCATCTGTGCCACTGATTTAGTCTGGCATTCATTCCAGTTTGTCTACAAATTGACATGTTGATGTGTTGTAATCACATCTCAACCAAAAATCTAAGTTAAAGAATATGACTAAATCTAATCAAATCAAAATGTTAAATGCACTTCTATTAGATTATATTAGAGTGTGCAGTCCTATTCTACAATAGAAAGCCAGACTATTTAAAGCCAGACTAATTAAAGCCAGACTAATTAATTAAAGTCAGACTAATTAAAGCCAGACTAATTAAAGCCAGACTAATGAAAGCCAGACTATTTAATTAAAGCCAGACTATTTCATTAAAGTCAGACTATTTAAAGTCAGACTAATTAAAGCCAGACTAATTAAAGCCTGTTTCATTAATATCAACTGGAGCTTGAAACCCTAGGTCTAGTGTATTGTCTATTGGTAGCTGAATCATTGTTAAGCGGGGCTTAGTTAACACCATGAATATCATAGCTAAGCAGGGCTTGATTAACACCGTGAATATCAAAGCTAAGCAGGGCTTGGTTAAGACCGTGAATATCATAGCTAAGCAGGGCTTGGTTAACACCGTGAATATCAAAGCTAAGCAGGGCTTGGTTAACACCGTGAATATCAAAGCTAAGCAGGGCTTGGTTAACAACGTGAATATCCTAGCTAAGCAGGGCTTGGTTAACACCGTGAATATCCTAGCTAAGCAGGGCTTAGTTAACAACCTTAATATCATAGCTAAGCAGGGCTTAGTTAACAACCTTAATATCATAGCTAAGCAGGGCTTAGTTAACAACCTTAATATCCTAGCTAAGCAGGCCTTAGTTAACAACTTTAATATCATAGCTAAGCAGGCCTGGGCTTGGTCAAGTCAAGTCATAGACTGTTCTCTCTGCTTCTGCACGGCAAGCGGTACCACTGGAACCAACATGACCATGAACAGCTTCTACCCACAAGCCATAACACAACTAAACAAGGCTTGCTAAATAGCCAATCAAATGGCTCCCTGCATTGACTCTTTTTTTTAACTCTCTTGCACCGATTCCATACAACCACCCTGGACTCTATCCAACATAATCACACTGACTTACACTGGCACCCCAACAAACACACACACACACGCGGCTGCTACTGTCTATTATCTATCCTTTACCCATACCTATAGCATACTGCTGTTACTGTCTATTATCTATCCTTTACCCCTACCTACAGTATACTGCTGTTACTGTCTATTATCTATCCTTTACCCCTACCTACAGTATACTGCTGTTACTGTCTATTATCTATCCTTTACCCCTACCTACAGTATACTGCTGTTACTGTCTATTATCTATCCTTTACCCCTACCTACAGCATACTGCTGTTACTGTCTATTATCTATCCTTTACCCCTACCTACAGTATACTGCTGCTACTGTCTATTATCTATCCTTTGCCCCTACCTACAGTATACTGCTGTTACTGTCTATTATATATCCTTTACCCCTACCTACAGTATACTGCTGATACTGTCTATTATCTATCCTTTACCCCTACCTACAGTATACTGCTGTTACTGTCTATTATCTATCCTTTACCCCTACCTACAGTATACTGCTGTTACTGTCTATTATTTATCCTTTACCCCTACCTACAGTATACTGCTGTTACTGTCTATTATCTATCCTTTACCCCTACCTACAGTATACTGCTGTTACTGTCTATTATCTATCCTTTACCCCTACCTACAGTATACTGCTGTTACTGTCTATTATCTATCCTTTACCCCTACCTACAGTATACTACTGTTACTGTCTATTATCTATCCTTTACCCCTACCTACAGTATACTGCTGTTACTGTCTATTATCTATCCTTTACCCCTACCTACAGTATACTGCTGTTACTGTCTATTATCTATCCTTTACCCCTACCTACAGTATACTGCTGTTACTGTCTATTATCTATCCTTTACCCCTACCTACAGTATACTGCTGTTACTGTCTATTATCTATCCTTTACCCCTACCTACAGTATACTGCTGTTACTGTCTATTATCTATCCTTTACCCCTACCTACAGTATACTGCTGCTACTGTCTATTATCTATCCTTTACCCCTACCTACAGCATACTGCTGTTACTGTCTATTATCTATCCTTTACCCCTACCTACAGTATACTGCTGTTACTGTCTATTATCTATCCTTTACCCCTACCTACAGTATACTGCTGTTACTGTCTATTATCTATCCTTTACCCCTACCTACAGTATACTGCTGTTACTGTCTATTATCTATCCTTTACCCATACCTACAGTATACTGCTGTTACTGTCTATTATCTATCCTTTACCCCTACCTACAGTATACTGCTGTTACTGTCTATTATCTATCCTTTACCCCTACCTACAGTATACTGCTGTTACTGTCTATTATCTATCCTTTACCCCTACCTACAGTATACTGCTGTTACTGTCTATTATCTATCCTTTACCCCTACCTACAGTATACTGCTGTTACTGTCTATTATCTATCCTTTACCCATACCTACAGTATACTGCTGTTACTGTCTATTATCTATCCTCTACCCCTACCTACAGTATACTGCTGTTACTGTCTATTATCTATCCTTTACCCCTACCTACAGCATACTGCTGCTACTGTCTATTATCTATCCTTTACCCATACCTACAGCATACTGCTGTTACTGTCTATTATCTATCCTTTACCCCTACCTACAGTATACTGCTGTTACTGTCTATTATCTATCCTTTACCCCTACCTACAGCATACTGCTGTTACTGTCTATTATCTATCCTTTACCCCTACCTACAGTATACTGTTGTTACTGTCTGTTATCTATCCTTTACCCATACCTACAGTATACTGCTGCTACTGTCTATTATCTTTCCTTTACCCCTACCTACAGTATACTGCTGTTACTGTCTATTATCTATCCTTTACCCCTACCTACAGCATACTGCTGTTACTGTCTATTATCTATCCTTTACCCCTACCTACAGTATACTGCTGTTACTGTCTATTATCTATCCTGTTGTCTAGTCACTTTACCCATACCTAGAGTATACTGCTACTGTCTATTATCTATCCTTTACCCCTACCTACAGTATACTGCTGTTACTGTCTATTATCTTTCCTTTACCCCTACCTACAGTATACTGCTGTTACTGTCTATTATCTATCCTGTTGTCTAGTCACTTTACCCCTACCTATATGTACCTACTGTAGCTCGACTCGCCATTGGTGCTCCCTATTCAGACCCCTTGACCTTTTCCACATTATGTTATGTTACAGCCTTATTCTAAAATTGATTACATTGCCCCCCCCCCCCCATCAATCTACACACAATACCACATAATGGCAAAAACAGGTTTTTAGAATTTTGTACACATTTTTTATAAAACAAAATACATTTTCAATTTACATAAGTATTCAGACCCTTTGCTATGAGCCTTGAAGAAATTGAGCTCAGGTGCATCCTGTTTCCATTGATCATCCTTGAGATGTTTCTATAACTAGATTTTTCAGGATAAAGAACATGTTTCCTTTTTGGATGTATTGGTTAAATGGCTGCAGGGGCAGTATTGAGTAGCTTGGATGAAAAGGTGCCCAGAGCTGCCCATAGTAAACGGGCAGCTCCTCAGTCTCAGTTGCTAATATATGCATATTATTAGTAGTATTGGATAGAAAACACTCTAAAGTTTCCAAAACTGTCAAAATATTGTCTGTGAGTATAACAGAACTGATATTGCAGGCGAAACCATGAGGAAAATCAAAACAGGAAGTGGCTTCTATTTTGAAAACTCCATGTTCCATAGCCTCCCTTTGCTGGATTTAAAGGGATATGAACCAGATTCCTTTTTCTATCGCTTCCTCAAGGTGTCAACAGTCGTCATACATAGTTTCAGGCTTTTATTTAGAAAAATGAGCCAGAACGATAACATCGCGTCAAGTGGTCACATGAGTTTTGCTCGCGCAACAGAATTTGGACAGCAATTATTTTCCCCTCTCCTACTGTGAAAGACATTTGCGGTTGATATATTATCGATTATATATTTTAAAAACAACCTGACGATTGATTATAAAAAACGTCTGACATGTTTCTGTGGACATTATGGAAACTATTTTGAATTTTTGTCTGCGTTGTTGTGACCGCTCTTTCCTGTGGATTTCTGAACATAACGCGACAAACAAACGGAGGTATTTTGGATCTAAAAATAATCTTTATGGAACAAAAGGAACATTTGTTGTGTAACTGGGAGTCTCGTGAGTGAAAACATCCGAAGATCATCAAAGGTAAACGATTAATTTGATTGCTTTTCTGATTTTCGTGACCGAGCTACCTGATGCTAAGTGTACTTAATGTTTTGTCGTGCGATCGATAAACACAAACACTTGGATTGCTTTCGCTGTAAAGCATAATTTCAAAATCTGACACGACAGGTGGATTAACAAAAGGCTAAGCTGTGTTTTCCTATATTGCACTTGTGATTTCATGAATATAAATATTTATAGTAATATTTATTGTATGTAGCGCTATGCTATTCAGCGGGTGTTGATGACACTTATCCCGATATCGGGATTGCAGCCATAACAAGTTTTAAGACGGCAATGGCTTGCACACTGAGGTGTGTCGAAAAGAAACGTTTAGAAAAACCTTTCTTAATTTCAGTAGTTAAACACCTTCATAAAAAAATTTGTTTACCCTACAGCCAACTCCTTCGCATTTGCCATATTTGTGACTCTGATGTATCATTTGATGTACGTACATGCCAAAGAATCATTTGGACAATTGAGAGAAAGACAAACTGATTGAAATGCATTGTACTAACAAAGTCAAAAGGAATCCCTCTCCTCACTCTGCAACTTGTGTCCACCTACAGTCCCAATTGAAGGTCGATGAAGGAAGGAAGGAAGGAAGGAAGGAAGGAAGGAAGGAAGGAAGGAAGGAAGGAAGGAAGGAAGGAAGGAAGGAAGGAAGGAAGAACAGACGGACGGACGGACGGACGGAAGGAAGGAAGGAAGGAAGGAAGGAAGGAAGGAAGGAAGGAAGGAAGGAAGGAAGGAAGGAAGGAAGGAAGGAAGGAAGGAAGGAAGGAAGGAAGGAAGGAAGAGGTTCATAAACTCTGGTATATATAACACAGTGACCGCAGCTTTTGTAAAGCGCTTGAATCGCCTGAGGTTTGGTCTAAAAGAGACCCTCAAATTTTACAGGATTGTTTAGTAAGGTCAGATTCACCTAAGAAAAAGGCATCGCAATTTTACATCTATATCATTCCTGATGGAAATTTCCCTCGGGCGCAACTTTGTTCATTGCTTTGCCATGATCCCTGTTCCGGTGAGAGGATAAAGGAGGATAGAGGTAGATGTTGTATATCTCCTTAAGTGTTCCTGTAACTTTGATTATGTAGGTAAGACCAAACAGGAACTTAAAGGCTAGGATATGTGAGCATAAGAGCTCCATTCACAATCATGATGAAAAATCACCTGTTGCCAGGCATTTCAACAGCCATTATCTTGAACCTTACGTTATATGGACATAGGATTGGTGAAGGCGCCACCTAGGGGAGGAGATAGGGATAAATTACTTCTCCGAAGAGAGACAAATTGGACAGACCGCTTGGTCACTCTTGCCACAGCAGGCCTCAATGGCCTTTTTCAGGTTTCTCGTGTGCATGTTTTTTTGTAGGAGGTTCTAAATAGGCCAAACATTTAGGTAATGACATCATAATGACAGGTAATGACATCATAATGACAGGTAATGTCATCATAATGTCTTTGTATTGTGAGTCTGTCTGTATTTGATTGTTATGTTTTACCCCACAGCTCCCTCTGCTGGCATCTCAATGGGCCAATAGTGGCTGGTAATGTATCATGAGGTTGTGTTCTTGTGACATTGTGATTTCCGTTGCCTTGCACGCTGAAGACGGGCTCATGCCCTAAAACGTTGGTGCAATAAATACAAATATGCAAATGTATGTTTATTTACCGGAGTGCTGTCTTATTTCTGTTCTTTGGATTATAGATTATAGGATCCTGCACCCGATTTCAGTTTATATAAAATGGAGTTGAGCACTGTTTATCTTTTCAACATTGTTGGTTCAACCAGTTTATGCCCGGATGGTTCCATTTGGATCGCACACAGGGAGAGAGAACTGCATGAAAACTTACATTTATAGGAAGTGAGCGTAGGAACTTCCAAGGCCAAAACCACTTCATTATCAACATGTATAAAACAAATTACAACGACATTATGCATTTGAACTTACATCATTATATACTATATTTGCCACGAGTTTTACAAAGGTTGCTCGTCTACCCATTGATTTATTTTTAGACAGGATTGAAATGAAGTATCTTTCACTTTTATAATTTATGTCAAATTGGCAATACAGGGCTGAACCATAATATATATATCATATATAATATATCATATACTTCCTGCACCAATGTTCCTCTTCAAGCCCAACCTCAGATTTTACCTGAGTTTAGAAACACATTTTTCTTAGAACCAAATACTGAAAAAAAATCTGAGGTTCCTTGACCAATATATTTTAGGGTTTTGGAGAGCGTTAAAAACTCCATGTCCAATATCCTGTTCTCCATTCTCTTTTCAAGAGAAAATAATACGTTACCTTCTTCCTCAGAGTCTCTTCCACAGAGTCTCTTCAACGGTCTCTTCCACAGAGTCTCTTCAACTGTCTCTTCCACAGAGTCTCTTAAACTGTCTCTTCCACAGAGTCTCTTCCACAGAGTCTCTTCCACAGAGTCTCTTCAACTGTCTCTTCCACAGAGTCTCTTCCACAGAGTCTCTTCAACTGTCTCTTCCACAGAGTCTCTTCCACAGAGTCTCTTCAACTGTCTCTTCCACAGAGTCTCTTCAACTGTCTCTTCCACAGAGTCTCTTCAACTGTCTCTTCCACAGAGTCTATTCCAAATACTTTCGTCCACAGTCTCTTCCACAGAGTCTCTTCCACAGAGTCTATTCCACAGATTCTCTTCTACTGTCTCGTCCACAGATTCTCTTCTACTGTCTTTTCCACAGAGTCTCTTCCACAGAGTGGAAGCTCTCCAAAACGTTCCCCCTACTTACATTTTGTCAACGGGCAGTTAGGGTAAAAGATGTAGCTACCTTCTGTACATCTGGTCAATGTGACAACAACCAGAATTACAACGCAAACTGATCTGGAATCAGGTTAGGTAAATGGTGTTATTAGAGAATCATATGATACTTCCTGTATGTTCAACAGGTCCGGGATCAATACACCTCCAGGGATGGAGAATACTGGGGCTGTGACACACTGCTTTAGACCAGAGCGCTATGGGGCGCTATGGGGCGCTATGGGGCGCTATGGGGCGCTATGGGGCGCTATGGGGCCCTATGGGGCCCTAGTCAAAAATAGTGCACTATATACAGTGGGGCAAAAAAGTATTTAGTCAGCCACCAATTGTGCAAGTTCTCCCTTCAATGGAAAACATATAATTCACATCAACATTGTTACAGGTCTGTGAGAGACAGAAATCTTGCTTGTTTGTAGGTGACCAAATACTTATTTTCCACCATAATTTGCATAATTTGCAAATAAATTCATAAAAAATCCTACAATGTGATTTTCTGGATTTTTTTTCTCATTGTGTCTGTCATAGTTGAAGTGTACCTATGATGAAAATTACAGGCCTCTCTCATCTTTTTAAGAGGGAGAACTTGCACAATTGGTGGCTGACTAAATACTTTTTTGCCCCACTGTAGGCCATTTGGGAAGCGGAATGGGTGATGCACTACTGTAATTGACTACAGTGTGAGGAGAGCAGCCTGGCTATCTTATCTCAGGCGAAAGACTCATGCATTCTAATGCTATCCAAGCTACCCAGGAACGACATCAAGGCCACTCCAATAACTTACAAAGGCTACGCATCCCAAATGGTAACCTACTCCCTATATAGTGCGCTACCTTTGATCAGAGCCCCTATAGGAGCCCTATGGGTCTACTAGTCAAAAGCAGTGCACTATAAAGGGAATAGTGTGCCATTTTGGACAGAGACCAGGTCTCTTCATCTGAATGCAGTGAGATTCCCCCTAACAAACACATTCCAAAAACACATGTCTATATTTTAACATGTGAAATCATGTGGGGTTTTTTCTGTAAGGGCCATGACTGGGAAATGATTTACCCATGAATAATAAGGGTTGCTTTCACCATTACAGGCCCAATTGGTTCGCTTTTCCATTTTTCACAGGAAGACGGGTGGATGGATGGTCTTGTCCAACTTTCTCAAAATGTATTTTCTAATTAAAATGAACTCTCACACGTTTCTCTGTGTTACTCGGAGAATTGATGTCCCCTAATCTAGACAAAAAAATAAAAAAATACAGTAATTAACGACATAACAAGAAAAAGAATCAAGCAATTCTTAGGAGACAAGGAGATATTGACACCGAAATACCCTAGAGAGAGAGTGTCTATGTACAGGCCAGACCTTAAGCACTCGAAGGGGATTTTTAATATTGCTAGACGGTTAGTCTGGATTCCTGTGCCCCCGTAACAGTCTGTTATTTCAGCCCTGCTAGATTGAACCTTAAAAGAGGCAGGGAGAGGGGGAGAGATTTATATTTGATATATGTTAGAGAGAAAAGTCAACCAGGACATCAGTCTACCTCCGACTCAATCTCTCCTCACCCCCTGTGAAGGATTTCGATTGCAACACAACAAGAGCCAATCCTTTTAACTTTTTTTTTTTCAATTGACTTTTCATTTCATTAGTTCTGTAGAAGACCGAGCTAATGGCCTGCACCTAACGGACGGTTCATATATATACGTACATTATGATTGCTTGTAGGATACAGGAAGATAATTAAAATATAATAACATAGTCCATCTGTTGAACGAAATTACTTTACTAAATGAGCCTTCATGATGTCATCTTATCATTTTAAGCAGTAATACATGAGAGGCCAGATGTAAAGACATGTTGTTATTTTTTTAAATCATGGCTGTGATCATAGCCACGAGGCGAACTGTGAGGGGACATAAACACACACACACACACAGATACACTCTAACACACACAGATACACTCTAACACACACAGATACACTCTAACACACACAGATACACTCTAACACACACAGATACACTCTAACACACACAGATACACTCTAACACACACAGATACACTCTAACACACACAGATACACTCTAACACTCACATATACACTCTAACACTCACATATACACTCTAACACTCACAGATACACTCTAACACTCACAGATACACTCTAACACACACAGATACACTCTAACACTCACAGATACACTCTAACACTCACATATACACTCTAACACTCACAGATACACTCTAACACTCACAGATACACTCTAACACACACAGATACACTCTAACACTCACAGATACACTCTAACACTCACAGATACACTCTAACACTCACAGATACACTCTAACACACACAGATACACTCTAACACACACAATATTTTTTGTTGTTGTATTGTTTGTTTACATTATATGGTTGCATTGTTTGTTTACCATATATGGTTGCATTTTTTAAATGTGTGTGATTGTCCTTGTCCATCAGTGTATCAGTGTTGTGTTTCTTGTCATGTTGTTTGTTTCTCGTGAACCCCCCAGGAAGAGTAGCTGCTGCTGCCGGGAAATATAACAGGGGCTCTTAATAAACAAATTAAATTGCATATCAAATTATTCACCTCTTTTCTCCGTACAATGTTGATGTGAATGATATGTTTTACATTGAAGGGAAATTATACACATCACGAATAACTTACGATAAGAGAATTGGAGACTGCAAAACCACACACAACAACCCTGGCGTTATATATCCTTATCTCTATGTCAGAAAACGACTCTTTGAAAACCACTACTGCCCTCATCTGGTTAAAGGTGACCATGCAGCCTTCCTCTGTGTCCCTTCGGTACTATACAGACAGTAGATGCAATAATGACAAAAAAATAAAAAAAAAATAACAAATAAATCAATGGTTTGCAAGTCTTTGACAAAATAATTATTTTCATAAAACAGAACTATTACATTGTCAAGGAATTAATGTTGGGGCTGGTGCAGCGGTATAAGGCACTGTATCTCAGTGCTAGAGGTGTCCCTACGCACACCCTGGTTTGAATCCAGGCTGTATCACAACCGGCTGTGATTGGAAGTCCCAGAGGCACGATTGGCCCAGTGTCATCCCTGTTTAGCTGGTGTAGGCCGTCATTGTAAATAAGAATTTGTTCTTAACTGACTTGCCTAGTTAAATAAATAATGAATCAATGCAAATAATTAATCAAAAAGTTCACTTGGTAATGTTCATATTTGACCACCAACACCGTGGAAGACTCTATGTAAAAATGAACCTCTGGTCAATTCCTTTTTATGTGAAGGACAAGAGGTTGATATAGTAGCAGCCATGTGAAGTGTTGTGGTATATTGCTTAAAAAAATAAAATAAATTTAACCAAAATATCACAGACGAGACAAACGTTCAGCTTCCCTTTTAAGGGCAGGAGGTTACCGTGACAACGAGGGCACTCTATGCACTGGAGCAGTCATTTGCCTCCATCTCTTCATTCAAAGACTCAATTATGGACACTCACTGACAGTTGTGGCTGCTTTGCGCGATGTACTGTTTGTTGTCTCTAGCTTCGTGCTGTTGTCTGTGGTTGCCAGGTCTCTCTTCATGTAGTGTTGTGTTGTCTCTCTTGTCGTGATGTGTGTTTTATCCTATATTTTTATTTAATTTATTATTATTATATTTTTTTAAATCCCAGCCACCCGCTTTTTGGCTTTTTGTAGGCTGTCACTGTAAATACGAATTTGTTCTTAATTGACTTGCCTAGTTTAAATAAAGTTTGCCTAATTAAATAAAGGTTAAATAAATAAGCGCGATCAACACTGCCTTGCTGGGGAGTTGTGCGCAATCTGATAGAACACGTTGGTCTATTTTACTGTGAAGTCTACTAAAGTGAGCCTTTTCCTTTCTGTTTCTTGGCTATTTACATTGTTTTGTACACAAGCAAGGTTGTTTTTAAAAAGTTTGAGCTTATACTTCAGTGAAGACACATTGGCTACAATTCAAATTCTCATCTATTTGAAACTTTTTTGTTAATTTAAACTTCATTTAAACAAGACAATCCTAGGTAGGATTTACTGTGTATATAATAGGATTTGTACGTCTTTAGCGTCCAGCTATGAAACAAAAATACACTTAGAAAAAAAGCTACTGCAAAATGTATTTTACTATAAATGTGCTCATACTTAATTTCTAGCTCTTTTAATTATCTTGTGGAACACTCACCAATCAGTAACGTGGCTGGTGAACTAGACATTTTACCCACCAATACCTATACCAATACCTATACCTATACCTATACCAATACCTATACCAATACCAATACCTATACCAATACCTATACCAGCATTTGGGGGGAGGCAGGAGTTCATTTTAGACCCTGGATGTGCGCATGACTTCAAATGAATCTATCCATGAACTATAGAGAACCACAGTATGAATTTATTTTCCTGTATTTACCGTGCAAAGCTGATCAAGGTAAAGGTGAGAATTACTGGATTAATTATATAATGTTGGCTAAATGTAGTAATGAATAATGTGGCTACATACTCTTTAAATGTACTATTCTGTGAACTGTCCTGTGCAAGTTTAAAATTGACACAATACCTGTTAGCATAAGTGTCAGCTAGAGATGACGTGCAGGAGCTTGTTGGGATTTGTAGTTTTGCATGACGTCTACTTCAATGCTAATTAGCATTTTCAGATGTGAGAGTAAATAAGAGCCCCGAATATATTGATAAAAGTACCCTTGTCTAAGAGAGATTTACGTGGTTGTCAAAATGTCACGCCAGGGTAAGCGTACACTAAACACAGCCCTTATTTTAAGTGTTTGTAAAATCCCCTGTGGGAACATTAGTTAAGGTAGCTAGCAGCTTGTTGACATATGTAGCTACGTTAGCTAGTTAGCTTATCAGATTTCTTTACAGATGTATTTTTCCTGCAAAACATATCCCACCCACCCACTCATGATTTATTTTATTGAACTCAATTCAGTGATCATCTGGGTGTTATAAAACTGTCTACTATCTTTGCTACGGTGAAAATAGGATCAACTCGGGCATCATGGAAAGTGAACCAACTGTGTGGCTGTAGCAAAGATAGTAGACCGTTTTATAACACCCAGATGATCACTGAATTGAGTTCAAGAAAATAGCAAAGATAGTATAAACCAAGGTTTGTGTTGTATGTCTTTCATAAAGCCATAAAACATTAGTTTGGTGATATTTGGGAAATTGTATGCATTAATTAGCTTTGCATTTTTTTGTGGGATAAATACAGGCGGGTATATTGATAAAAGTCACCTTGTTCAAGAGAGATTCACGCTGTTATCAAAATGTCACGCCAAGGTAAAGCCTACATGAAACACAGCCCTTATTTTAAGCTTTTTCTAAAATCCACTGTGAGAAAAGTTAATGTTGGAAAAACTATTGGAAACATTTCCCTGTTTGACCGCTAGGTTTTATGGGTATTCTGACACCTCCACTGTGGGGCTCTATTAGAAGCTGTTTAATATGGAAGAGTCCTATGGAAGCAGAGGTCTGGTAAGTCTGTATCACCTCTTGTTAACGCCCACATCTGCTGAATACTGGAAGATAACATCTGAGTATCTGGAAGGTTCTATAGAAACAGCAATATACAATATTTTATTGGATATTGTATTCCCTTTTATGTGACCATGTTTTATAAAGGTTATATGGGTGTTTGACGGATGGCTGATAGTTTTCAGAGTTCTTCTGATGAATTGTAGAAAAGAAGACAGAGTAGTGTATTCTATGAGAGGTAAAAATGCAGAATAGGGAAATATATACATTGCCTCACTTCGTTCAAACAGGGAAATTAATGACTATTGTTATTATTATTATTTTATAGGGGGGTGGATCAGCTTTAATATTGAGGATAGATTGAAACTTCCATCGATGTAATTGTCTGCATCATTTTCAATCCTCCATATCTTTTTGGGGTAAATATATATGTCTATATGTATATATACACTGCTCAAAAAAATAAAGGGAACACTAAAATAACACATCCTAGATCTGAATGAATGAAATATTCTTATTAAATACTTTTTTCTTTACATAGTTGATATGTGCTGACAACAAAATCACACAAAAAATATCAATGGAAATCAAATTTATCAACCCATGGAGGTCTGGATTTGGAGTCACACTCAAAATTAAAGTGGAAAACCACACTACAGGCTGATCCAACTTTCATGTAATGTCCTTAAAACAAGTCAAAATGAGGCTCAGTAGTGTGTGTGGCCTCCACATGCCTGTATGACCTCCCTACAACGCCTGGGCATGCTCCTGAGGGATCTCCTCTCAGACCTGGACTAAAGCATCAGCCAACTCCTGGACCGTCTGTGGTGCAATGTGGCGTTGGTGGATGGAGCGAGACATGATGTCCCAGATGTGCTCAATTGGATTCAGGTCTGGGTAACGGGCGGGCCAGTCCATGGCATCAATGACTTCCTCTTGCAGGAACTGCTGACACACTCCAGCCACATGAGGTCTAGCATTGTCTTGCATTAGGAGGAACCCAGGGCCAACCGCACCAGCATATGGTCTCACAAGGGGTCTGAGGATCTCATCTCGGTACCTAATGGCAGTCAGGCTACCTTTGGCGAGCACATGGAGGGCTGTGTGGCCCCCCAAAGAAATGCCACCCCACACTATGACTGACCCACCGCCAAACCGGTCATGCTGGAGGATGTTGCAGGCAGCAGAACGTTCTCCACGGCGTCTCCAGACTCTGTCACGTCTGTCTCATGTGCTCAGTGTGAACCTGCTTTCATCTGTGAAGAGCACAGGGCGCCAGTGGCGAATTTGCCAATCGTGTTGTTCTCTGGTAAATGCCAAACGTCCTGCACAGTGTTGGGATGTAAGCACAACCCCCACCTGTGGACGTCAGGCCCTCATACCTACCACCCTCATGGAGTCTGTTTCTGACCGTTTGAGCAGACACATGCACATTTGTGGCCTGCTGGAGGTCATTTTGCAGGGCTCTGGCAGTGCACCTCC
Source organism: Oncorhynchus mykiss (assembly GCF_057628025.1). NCBI lineage: Eukaryota > Metazoa > Chordata > Actinopteri > Salmoniformes > Salmonidae > Oncorhynchus > Oncorhynchus mykiss. The sequence continues at coordinate 74,180,403 of NC_143038.1, read as the reverse complement.
TGCTCCTCCTTGCACAAAGGCGGAGGTAGCGGTCCTGCTGCTGGGTTGTTGCCCTCCTACGGCCTCCTCCACGTCTCCTGATGTACTGGCCTGTCTCCTGGTAGCGCCTCCATGCTCTGTACACTACGCTGACAGACACAGCAAACCTTCTTGCCACAGCTCGCATTGATGTGCCATCCTGGATGAGCTGCACTACCTGAGCCACTTGTATGGGTTGTAGACTCCGTCTCATGCTACCACTAGAGTGAAAGCACCGCCAGCATTCAAAAGTGACCAAAACATCAGCCAGGAAGCATAGGAACTGAGAAGTGGTCTGTGTTCACCACCTGCAGAACCACTCCTTTATTATGGGTGCCTTGCTAATTGCCTATCATTTCCACCTGTTGTCTATTCCATTTGCACAACAGCATGTGAAATTTATTGTCAATCAGTGTTGCTTCCTAAGTGGACAGTTTGATTTCACAGAAGTGTGATTGACTTGGAGTTACATTGAGTTACATTGTGTTGTTTAAGTGTTCCCTTTATTTTATTTTGTTTTTTTTGAGCAGTGTGTATATATATATATATATATATCGAGCTGTTTTGCAAGGAGGAATGGGAAAAAATTTCAGTCTCTCGATGTGCAAAACTGATCGAGACATACCCCAAGCGACTTACAGCTGTAATCGCAGCAAAAGGTGGCGCTACAAAGTATTAACTTAAGGGGGCTGAATAATTTTGCACGCCCAATTTTTCAGTTTTTGATTTGTTAAAAAAGTTTGAAACATCCAATAAATGTCGTTCCCCTTCATGATTGTGTCCCACTTGTTGTTGATTCTTCACAAAAAAATACAGTTTTATATCTTTATGTTTGAAGCCTGAAATGTGGCAAAAGGTCGCAAAGTTCAAGGGGGCCGAATACTTTCGCAAGGCACTGTATCTATATATATATATATATATATATAAAGATGCATACATATACACATACAAATATAATTATTTAATCCTAGCTACAACTCTCTATCCATAAGGCAGTGCCTCACTTTGTACTGTGATCTCCTCCATACTGAAATTCAACCAATCAGGCTGATGAAGGCTAAAGTCACACAGTCTGCCTCCATAAATATCTAACAGCCATAACACAAATGCCAATGAGGTGGCAGGTAGCCTAGTGGTTGGAGCGTTGGGCCAATAACTGAACGATTTCTAGATTGAATCCCTGAGCTGACAAGGTAAAAATCTGTCGTTCTGCCCCTGAACAGGCAGTTAACCCACTGTTCCTAGGCCGACATTGAAAATAAGAATTTGTTCATAACTTACTTGCCTAGTTAAATAAATAAATAAAAAATAGGAAATATGGCTTCTACATCTAACAACCATAACACAAATACTGATGAGGAAGTATGGCTTCTGTGTTGTTATGTGTTAATAACATTTAGACTACGTTACCCAGCAGGCTATGCGGGAGGGGGGGGGGGCAGGTGGTTGAAGAATGTCTTGCATGGCTAAATAAGGAGTTTTCTAGCTGAATATGTTCATTAAAAGTAGTTAAACCTACGCCCCGGTTTGTCGTTATATAAGGAACAAACATAACATGGTGTCAGATTGGTAGTCGCTATGACGAGACAGAGAAAAGAAAGGACTAACTCTGCAAACTTCCACGATGAAAATTGAACATTCTACCACAAGTCAAGTGACGTGAGTAGTCGAAGATGCTAGCTTGCAAGAACAAGGGCAACGAGCCGCAGCAGCGAGAGTGACAGCTGCGAGAGAATCTGTTGACAAGCAAGTTGATGAGCAACACACTGAAGTAAGATAATTTGACACTGTTCATCATGGATAGGCTTAGTCCTCTTACTCCTATGCAGTTAACAGACAATCTATCTGACAATTGGAAACGTTTCAAGCAGAGATTCAATATCTCCCTAGCAGCCAGTGGTGCAGGGGGAGATGATGACAAATTGAAAGCTTCTATTTTTCTGCATGTTATTGGAGAGGATACATTGGACATTTACAATATCTTTCAGCAATACGAGGCAAACACGACATTGACTTTGGCTAAATGTGAGGAGTACTTTGTACCAAGCCAGAACATCACATTTGAGAGATACAAGTTTTTCTCTCATGATAAGAAACAGGGAGTCAGTTTTGACCAGTATTTGGCTGAGCTGAACACACTGAGCAAAACGTGGGAATTTGAAAATCTGAAAGACTCACTAGTGAAAGACAGGATAGTCTGTGGCATAGTTGACAATGGACTCAAGGAGAGATCGCTACGTGAGCAAGATTTACCTTTGGATAAAGCAGTGGATATGTGTCGAGCAGCTGAAACCATCAGAACACAAGCTAAAGAGCTGTGCAGGAGAGAGACGTCAGTGCATGCAATAAAAAGAGGAGCACCACACACACCGCCTTACAAAACAAAAACAAGCAAAAGAGAGAAATCAAAACACTACATGTGGAAAATGTGGATTTATCCACAAGCCAAAATAATGCCCTGCATATGGCAAATCATGTAACAACTGTGGGAAAAATAATCATTTCTCGAAATGCTGCAAAGCTGAGTGTCACGACTCCAACCGAAGGTGGCTCCCCTTCTCGTTCGGGTGGCGCTCGGCGGTCGTCGTCGCCTGCCTACTAGCTGCCACTGATTTTTTTCTCCCCCTCCTTATGTGTTTATAGAGTACACCTGTTTTGAGTTGGTTGTATTAGTGGTGCTTTATTAGTCAGCCTGTTTCTTTGTGCGGGATTGATTATTGTAACCCTGGTGTTTGCTACAGACGAACGTGTTCGTGTATTTAGTGATAGACTGTTTTCGTTCCCTGTGTCTAGTGCATTTTGTAGGAGCACCCAAAAGTGGGGTGGTCGTGGTTCACCATGTGTGCATTAAAGGAGCACTTTATTGAACTCTCTGCTTTCCTGCGCCTGATTTCACCCTCACGACACCCAGGACCTTACACTGAGGCTACAGAGAAATAGGTTCACTCAGTCGAGGAGGAGATTGAATAATTCTTTGAAATGTGCAATGCAGTAAATGCTGAATGGATTGTGCCATTGACTGTAAATGAAGCTATAATACCATTCAAGGTTGATACTGGAGCTGGAGGTAAACCTGTTGTCGCTGGATGACTACAAAACACTGAAGGTGAAGAGCAAAATACACCCTGTGAAAATTAAGGTTACTGGTTATACTGGGGAGAACGTACCTGTCAAAGGTAGCTTTACAGCACAAAGGAAAACAGTTCAGAGCACAGCTGCTGATTGTGGAAAAGAGTGTACAGCCTATTCTAGGAATCAATGCATGTGAAAAGCTCAATTTGTTGTAAAGAGTGTGTGTATTGACATCACAGACTGAAAATGACCAAGAATCGCTACTGGCCGAGTATGAGGATGTGTTTGAGGGTCTTGGATGTTCATCAGGAGAACAAAAAATATGTACTGATGACAAAATTTCTCCAGTTGTGCATGCATGCAGAAAAGTTCTATTTGCACTGAGGAAAAAGCTCAAAGATGAACTCGGACGGATGGAAAAGATGGACGTCATCGAAAAAATGGGTGAACCTACAGACTGGGTAAGCTCACTGGTAAGCTCACTGGTTATTGTGGTGAAAAAGAACGGAGATCTCAGGATATGTCTAGACCCGAGAGATCTCAATAAGGAAGAAGAGAAGAGATAATGTTGTAGTTTGCTGGAGCAAAGTGGTTCAGTAAGCTTGATGCCTCATCAGGATTCTGGTAAATGAAGCTAGATGATGCAAGCTCAAGGCTATGCACATTCAACACACCTGAGGGCAGGTACAGGTACAGATTTCTTTGTGCACCATATGGGATTCTCTCAGTGCCAGAGGTCTACCACAAGACAATCCACATGATCTTTGAGCACATTCCAGGAGTGGAGACCATGATGGATGACATCATCATCTGGGGTCCACAAAAGAAGGACACGATGTGAGAGTGAGACAAGTGCTGGACCTGACACAGAAAGTCAACCTAAATCTAAACAAGGACAAATGCGAGTTTGGTGTGAAAACACTTACCTTCGCGGGAGATGTACTTTCAGAGGACGGAGTCATACCAGACCCGAGGAAAACATCCGCCATAAACAACATGGAGCACCCCGAAGAACAAGGACGACGTGAGACGCTTCATGGGCATGATCACCTACCTTGCAAAGTTCATACCTCATGTGTCAGCACTGTCCACTCCACTCAGATATCTTCTGGGACAGAAGAACGAATGGGAATGGTCCCATGAACAGGAAAACTGCTTCCAAAACCTAAAGAAGACAATCACAGAAGAGCCAGTGCTCAGGTTCTATGATCCAGAGAAAAGGATTTCTGTAGACGCGTCACAGTTTGGCCCGGGAGCAGTTCTTCTGCAACAGCATGACGACACATGGCAACCCATCGATTATTCGTCCAGAGCCTTGACAGGAGCAGAGACAAGGTATGCACAAATAGAGAAAGAACTACTGGCGAACACATACGCTTGTGAAAGGTTTCACCTCTACGTCTACAGATGAAACTTCGAAGTAGAAACTGACCACAAACCATTGGTGTCAATCATGCCTAAGCCACTGAATGATTATCCAATGAGAATCCAGATAATGTTGATCAGACTGCAAAAGTATGATGTGAAGATGTTCTATACCCCGGGAAAGTTCATGTTTGCCGTCGTCACTCTTTCTCGAGCAGTCGGCAAGAAGGAGAGCTTCGACACACAGAAACACTGAGATTCAGGCCTACGTCGACAAGATCGTAGCATCACTTCCTGTATCTTCTGAGAGAATGGAGCAGATCAAAAGAGAGACCGCAGCTGACCAAACAATGACAGAGTTGAAAGAAACAACACTGATAGGATGGCCCGCACAGAAAAACAACTGTCCAAGGAGATTAGAGGATTACTGGATGTGCAGAACAGAGCTCACCGTTGTGGATAACATAGTGTTCAAAGACAACAAGATTGTCATTCCCATGACACTACGCAAAGAAATGCTACAGAAAATACACGAGGGCCACTTGGGTGAGGAAAAATGCAAACGAATAGCACGAGAAGTAATGTACTGGCCAAGAATGAACCAGGAAATCAGCCAGACCACTGCTTCATGTGAACTGTGTTTGACCTACAGGCCAAAGCTGTAATGTCCAAAGAGTGAGTGGGTGTGGAGTCAGGCGCAGAAATCCAAGGATACGGGAAAAACTACGCTTTAATGTCCAACCAACAAAATGTACAAATAGGTTACGCCGAAACACAGGCGTAAAACATACACACTGGTCAACAACGGACGGACTGCGGACTGCGGACAACCCACAATAACGAACACCTTAATTAACAGAAACCACACAAACACAAGCGGGCTAATCAACCTTAAATAACACCAACCCCAAAACCCCAACAAGGAACAGGTGAAAACAATTAGACAAAACCAAACGAAAAGGGAAAAAGGATCGGTGGCAGCTAGTAGACCGGCAACGATGACCGCCGAGCGCCACCGGAACGGGAAGGGGAGCCACCCTCGGTGAAATTCGCGACAGTACCCCCCCCCCCTGACGCGCGGCGAGGTGCAGGGCGATCCGGATGGAGGCGATGGAACTCCCTCAGCATAGATGGATCCAGTATATCCCCTACCGGGACCCAACACCTCTCCTCCGGGCCGTACCCCTCCCAGTCCACGAGGTACTGCAGGCCCCTCACCCGGCGTCTCGAGTTCAGAATGGCCCGTATCGTGTACGCAGGGGACCCCTCGATGTCCAGAGAGGGCCGAGGGACCTCCGGAACCTCACCTTCCTGCATGGGACCAGCTACCACCGGCCTGAGGAGAGACACAAGAAACGAGGGGTTAATACGATAATACGAAGGAAGTAATAATCGATAACACACCTCGTTTATTCTCCTCAGGACTTTGAATGGCCCCACACACTGTGGACCCAGCTTCCGGCAGGGAAGGCGGAGGGGCAGGTTTCGTGTCGAGAGTCAGACCTAATCCCCCGGTGCAAACACAGGGGCCTCACTGCGGTGATGGTCTGCGCTCCTCTTCTGCCGTCCACTCGCCTGACGTAATGACTGCTGGTCGTCCCTCCAGGTCTCCTTAGAGCGCTGCACCCACTCCTTCACCGCAGGAGCTTCGGTCTGGCTCTGATGCCATGGTGCCAGAACTGGCTGGTACCCCAACACACACTGAAACGGTGACATGTTGGTAGAGGAGGGGATGTATCTCGCCCACTCCCCTGGCCTGTCCTGGCAATACGACCGCAGAAACCTACCCTCCTCCTGGTTCACTCTCTCCACCTGCCCATTACTCTCCGGGTGAAACCCTGAGGTCAGACTGACCGAGACCCCCAGACGTTCCATAAACGCCCTCCACACTCGGGATGTAAACTGGGGCCCCGATCAGAAACGATATCCTTGGGCACCCCATAGTGCCGGAAGACATGGGTGAACAGAGCCTCTGCAGGGCCGTAGGGAGACCGGGCAACGAGATAAGACAGCAGGACTTCAAGAACCGATCCACAATGACCAGGATCGTTGTGTTTCCCTGAGACGGGGGAAGATCAGTAAAAAAATCCACCGATAGATGGGACCACGGCCGCTGTGGAACGGGGAGGGGTTGTAACTTCCCTTGTGGCAAGTGCCTAGGAGTCTTACTCTGGGCGCACACCGAACAGGAGGAGACGTAGAATCACACATCCCTCACTAAGGTGGGCCACCATTACTTCCCCACAAGACCTTGCACTGTCCTTGAAATACCCGGGTGACCTGATGAGGGTAGACTATGAGCCCACCGAATCAATTGATCACGAACAGCGAGCGGCACGTACCTACGACCCTCCGGGCACTGTGGAGGCGCAGGTTCCTCCCTTAGCGCCCGCTCGATGTCCGCGTCCACCTCCCATACTACCGGTGCTACCAGCCTAGCCGCCGGAAAGATGGGAGTAGGATCGATGGACCGGTCCTCAGTGTCGTAGATTCGGGACAGCGCATCGGCCTTAGTGTTGAGGGAACCTGGTCGATACGAGATCGTAAATCGAAATCTGGTGAAATACATGGCCCAACTTGCCTGACGAGGATTCAGTCTCCTAGCTGCTCGGATATATTCCAGGTTATGGTGGTCAGTCCAGATGAGGAAAGGGTGCTTAGCCCCCTCAAGCCAGTGTCTCCACACCTTCAGGGCCTTAACCACAGTCAACAACTCCCTGTCCCCCACATCATAGTTTTGCTCCGCCGGCCCAAGCTTTTTCGAAAACGACGGAAAGCTCCGTCCGCCTCTGCTGACCACTGCAAACACACCTGCCCCCCCTTCAGCAGTGAGGTAATAGGAGCCGCTACCTGGACAAAACCCCGGATAAACCTCCGGTAGTAAACTCTGGCAAACCCCAAGAACCTGCACCTCTTTTACCGTGGTCGGAGTCGGCCAATTACGCACGGCCTTGACGCGGTCACACTCCATCACCACCCCCGAGGTGGAAATGCGATAACCCAGGAAGGAAACGGCCCGTTTGGAAAACTCACATTTCTCCGCCTTCACGTACAGGTCATGCTCCAGCAGTCACCCAAGAGCCTTGTGCACCAGAGACACATGTGCGGCGCGTGTGGCGGAATAGATTAGGATATCATCAATATACACCACCACACCTTGTCCGTGCAGGTCTCTGAGAATCTCGGTGACGAAGGATTGAAAGATGGCTGGAGCATTCTTTACTGAACATGGTACTGAACATGGTTTTCCACTCATCTCCCCCCTGAATAAGCACCAGATTATATGCGCTCCTGAGGTCCAGTTTTGTGAAGAACCGCGCCCCTTGAAATGATTCCACCGCCGTAGCGATAATAGGTAGTGTGATGATGTAGGGGTAAGTTTTCATTGCACACATTGGGCCCTTTGATAAAAGTGGAGGAACATTTGAATGCTACAGGGTATCTGAACGTCATTGCCAATCAAGTGCATCACTTCATGGCAGCAGTGTATCCATTTGCAAATACATTTTTTTCAGCTGGATATTTGCCCCATGCCACAAGGCTAGGATTGTCCAGGAATGGTTCCACGAACATGCCAGAGAATTCAGCTTACTGCAGTGGCCTGCCCAGTCACCAGATCTCAATCCAATTGAGAGTCGGTGGGATGAGATGGAAAGAGCTATTTGAAATAGTGATCCACTACCAGCCTACCTGGCACAACTGTGGGAAGCTTTGGAGTCAACATGGGCCAGCATCCCTGTGGAATGCTTTATACACCTTGTACAGTCCATTCCCGGACAAATTGAGGCTGTTCTGAGGGCAAAGGGGGGTGCAGCTCAATATGCATGCCACCCTGCATACCACTGCTGGCTTGCTTCTGAAGCTAAGCAGGGTTGGTCCTGGTCAGTCCCTGGATGGTAGACCAGATGCTGCTGGAAGTGGTGTTGGTGGGCCAGTAGGAGGCACTCTTTCCTCTGGTCTAAAAAAAGATCCCAATACCCCAGGGCAGTGATTGGGGACACTGCCCTGTGTAAGGTGCCGTCTTTCAGATGGGACGTTAAATGGGTGTCCTGACTCTCTGAGGTCATTAAAGATCCCATGGCACTTATCGTAAGAGTAAGGGTGTTAACCCCGGTGTCCTGGCTAAATTCCCAATCTGGCCCTCAAACCATCATGGTCACCTAATAATCCCCAGTTTACAATTGGCTCATTCATCCATCTGCCCTGTAACTATTCCCCATGTTGTTGCTGTAAATGAGAACGTCTTCTCAGTCAACGTACCTGGTAAAATAATGGATACATTTAAAAAAATAAAAATCTAAATTAGTAAGGTGTTCCTAATGGTTTGTCCAATCAGGGTTTGTGATGTCACACACATTTTATCATTCATTCGTCTAACCTGTTGCCTGTAGACAGATCAGAAGTCCTCAGAGCCCTTCTCCGTGTGTGGGCTGGGCATCAGACAGTCTAATTGGTGTAACTCTCTCTCTCTTCAGTGTGAGGGCTGGGCATCAGACAGTCGAATTGGTGTAACTCTCTCTCTCTTCAGTGTGAGGGCTGGGCATCAGACAGTCTAATTGGTGTAACTCTCTCTCTCTTCAGTGTGAGGGCTGGGCATCAGACAGTCTAATTGGTGTAACTCTCTCTCTCTTCAGTGTGAGGGCTGGGCATCAGACAGTCTAATTGGTGTAACTCTCTCTCTCTTCAGTGTGAGGGCTGGGCATCAGACAGTCTAATTGGTGTAACTCTCTCTCTCTTCAGTGTGTGGGCTGGGCATCAGACAGTCTAATTGGTGTAACTCTCTCTCTCTTCAGTGTGAGGCCTGGGCATCAGACAGTCTAATTGGTGTAACTCTCTCTCTCTTCAGTGTGAGGGCTGGGCATCAGTGGTTCCTCAGACGTAGCCCACTTAACTGCCCCCATCTCATCTCACCTCAGACACGAAGCCCACTTACTGTAAGTAGCCCACTTACTCTCTCCTCAGTAGACACACAGACATGTACACTGTGTAGTTGTTCTTAAAGGAGATCCCCTGGATCTAGGAGGAAGAGTGAAGAAGACACAAATACTAAGTATGTCTCTGTATGTGGACAATGGTTGAATTGCAATCATGTCTAGCTTGAAAGCTGTAGGAATAGAGTACTATGGTGACCCATGCTTGTGTAACTTAAGTGAAATGGCTAGTTAGCGGTGGGGCGCGCTAATAGCGCTTCAATCGGTGACGTCACTCGCTCTGAGGTCTTGAAGTAGTTTTTCCCCTTGCTCTGCAAGTGCCGCGGTGGCTTTGTGGAACGAAGGGTAACGATGCTTCGAGGGTGGCTGTTGTCGATGTGTGCAGAGAGTTCAAGCCCAGGTAGGGGCGAGGAGAGGGACGGAAGCTAAACTGTTGCACTTGATCTCAACGGCCCTACCTGTCATTTTACTTTACATTTTAAATGAATGCGTGAAGAAAAAAACTAAAATAAAAAGGTTTGCACAAAAAATACATATGTAAAGAAATCTGACAAGCTAGCTAGCTAACGTTAGCAACATACGCTAGCAAGCTGCTAGCTACTACCCTGACTGTTAGCTAGCTAATGTAAGCTACATACGCTAGCAAGCTGCTAGCTACTACCCTGACTGTTAGCTAGCTAATGTTAGCTAATGTTAGCAAGCTGCTAGCTACTCCACTGACTGTGAAGTTCGCTAGCTAGCCACCAAACTAGCAACCATTCCTTCCTTTGGGTGTCAATATAGAGCAGCAAAGGTTGCTAGATGTCGATGTCCTAGCTCAGCCTTTCTTAAAGTCTGGGTCGCGACCCAAAGTTGGTCACGGACCTGTTAATGGTGGATCGTGATGTGTAAGAGTAAACATATAATTATTCCATTAATTACTGTATTAGATTATTTTCTGCAGTTTTCTTGAAGATCACCACACGACCCACAGGCTGCAGATGTGCTTTCAGCCAATGACTTGTCATCCCCCACTCGCCATCACTCACCACTGTCATCAAATGGAGTCAAGCTAGCAACAAATTCTGACTGAACTCAATCGTTATGAAACGCAAATACAGCGACGAGTTTCTCTCTCTAAGGGGTATGTTCATAATTTCAATCTGGAGTGCCAGAGTGCGCTCCAAATTCAGAGTGTTGTGCTCTCGGAGCGCACACTGGATGCTCTGGCCGAGGTGTAGGGTTGATCAGAGCGTTCTGACCTCTCAGCCGCAGTCAAGCACCCAAAGCTAGCTGGCTAACTGACTAGCTGGCTAACTGGCTAACTGGCTAGCTGGCTAACTGACTAACTAATTAAAAGGACACGTCCTGACGAAACAGCAATAGCTTTAGCATAGATGGTAAACCCAGGAAGTTCTTTCAGAACAGGGCAGAATGATTTGTTAAAAAAGTTTGAAATATCCAATAAATGTTGTTCCACTTCATGATTGTGTCCCACTTGTTGTTGATTCTTCACAAAAAAATACAGTTTTATATCTTTATGTTTGAAGCCTGAAATGTGGCAAAAGGTGGGCCGAATACTTTCGCAAGGCACTGTATTTATAATATATTTGTCAAGAACAAGGTCTCTGTTTGCCTTGCGAGGTGGGACAGAGAGCCCGTATATACGAAAATTGCATTTACCACTTATTGCTTAGCTAATAAAAAATACATAGTATACAATCGGTGACTCAATGTCATATTTATCCTGATACCAGATTTGAATTGACGCAACTCTAAAAAAGCCTACTGTAGAAATGATTGGTGAAAACAAGTCTAGGTTGGAACTGTTGCTATTAAATTACAAGTAATATTTTTTTTCTGAACTGGAAAAAATTGAATGAAGCAAGATGCTTTCTGAGGTAAACACACTCACACAGTTCATCTACTGCAGGTAGTGGTCTCCTGCCTGACTGAGAAAGTGGCAGATGTTCTGATCCAGTTTGGCACCACATACCTATGTGAGTCAGGGTTCTCAACTCGGACATACTTTTAAAAATAAGTACAGAAACAGTCTCAATGGTGAGCACGACCTCAGGGTTGCAGTGTCCAGTACTAAGCCCAGAATAGACATGCTTGTTGAAAACTTCAACCAGCCACACACCTCTCATTAGGAATGTGTGTGTGTGTGTGTGTGTGTGTGTGTGTGTGTGTGTGTGTGTGTGTGTGTGTGTGTGTGTGTGTGTGTGTGTGTGTGTGTTTTCAGTGTGATGTGAACAGTCAGTTCATTCCAATTCAGAATACACATTTATTGTATTTTAACAGCAACAGTTCCAACCTAGATTTCTTTTCAACAATAATTTCTACATTGAGATGTACAGTAGGCCTGATTGTTTTAATTTCTACAGTAATATATTACAGTAGGCCTGTTGTTTTAATTTATACAGTAATATATTACAGTAGGCCTGATTGTTTTTCATCCGTACTGTTACTTAGGGTTGCACTGTCAAAAACAGAGCCTGTTTGTGTAATGTTATGCATCTGTGTGATGTGATCATATACAATTATTTATTGTATTTTAACAACAAGAGTTCCAACCAAGACAGATATGTAAGAGTTTTTAATGTGGGAAAATAAACAAACATGAATGGCTATTTATATTATTACATTCAATTTACAAGTTATTTGTCTATATTGCATTTGGCTGGCATAAGCGTAATGAAATGTACCAATATTTACATATAGTTGCATGTTTTCATAAGCTTTGGTCCCAGGAAAAAACATGATTTCTAATTTGGGTCCCAGGCTGTTAAAGAGCCTCTGTCCTAGCTCATTGTGTGTTCACTGTTGTTCCCTTGGTTACATACAGAGTAATAGAGCCCAGCAGTGCAGGTGTCATAATACCCATAAAACCTAGCGGTCAAATAGGTAAATGGTTCCAATCATTTTTCCATCATTCATTTTGGCATGACATTTTGATAACCACGTAAATCTCTCTTATTAAACAAGGTGACTTTTAGCAATATATTCAGCTCTATTTACTCTCACATCCGAAAAGTTGCATCCTGGAAGTAATCTCTAGCTGACACCTTTGCTAACAGGTATTGTGTCAATTTAAAACGTGCACAAGACAGTTCACAGAATTGTCCATAGTTAGGGATAGCGGGACGCAAATGTGTACTGGCCAGTTGCCAGGGAAAATGTGGAGCGCCAGATTCAAATAAAATACTATGAAATTCAAACTTTCATTAAATCACATGTAAGATACTCAATTAAAAATACACTCGCTGTGAATCCAGCCAATATGTCATATTTTAGCATAAGAAGCTATTATCTGATAGCTTGCACCATCTGCACCAGCAGCAAACAAAGGTGTTAGCATATTTCAACCCTGCAGGCGCTACACAAAACGCTGAAATAAAATATAAAACATGCATTACCTTTGACAAGCTCCTTTTGTTGGCACTCCTATATGTCCCATAAACATCACAATTGGTCCTTTTGTTCGATTAATTCTGTCCTTACATATATCCAAAATGTCCATTTATAAAGCGTGTTT